>NW_017306433.1:1750629-1778436 GCF_000935625.1 Nanorana parkeri
GAGATAAAAAATTTAAACCCAAAAAAAAAAAAAAAAAAAAGACTAAAATGATTTAAATAGAAAATAGCCATTATAGCACATAACTGAGGCAGCAATGTTATCCACATATACAAAAAGTCGTCAGAGTAGATGCTTTTACAAAAATATTTATTTGTTGTCCTGTCTTGTAATACATATGTAATTCCACCATTAATTTATTATGTTATGATAATAAATATCTAGAAGGTCCCCTTGTCATCCACGGTGGGGTATAGGAACACCATGTTTTCATACAGGCATCCAGCTAATGGATGATTACATGTTTCTTAAACCCTAAATACATTTGAAAATTCAGCTAGTCTTCGTACTTGTTCATATGATCCATCTCAAATAGCTGAAGATCTGTTTCTGCTCCCAGCAGCTACAGTCAGAAAAAACAGCTGTCTTATACAGTGCTGAAAGGCAGCTATGTCGTTTACCATAACACAGTTTGCCACGATACAGGAATTCAGAAAGCCAAGACGTCACCCTTCACCAGCAGAATGATTTGAAAGGACTGTGAGAGTGACCCGCACAATTTATAGAGGAAGCCAAGTAGAACACGTCAGGCTAATCAGAGGACAAGATGCTATAGATTACTCCACTGTCTTAACATTTCCATCCTCTAGATTTTATTACAGTTATTACAATACTATGATACTTTTTATTACAAAATGCCTACACTGAAATTTAAAGGGCCCCTAACCAGATTACCAAAGCTGAAAAAAATGTTGAGCAGAGAAAACAGTTTCTAAAGCCCACTTCCACCTTTGCGTAGGTATTTTAAAAAAAAGAATATGCCAGCAATGTACACCGAGTTTACATGAAGCAGACACATGCAGTTGCTGTATATGAACACAGAAACCTATGTTTTTTGTTAGCTTTCCTCTTCATAGCTTCATGGAAATGGCCACCTCTGTGCTTTGCAAGCAATATGTGTAAGTCACAACTGAGCTCTCTCCCCCATTCATTTGTATACATAGTGGCAACCCCCCCATCCACCACCAACTGACAGTGTAGTGTCTAAAGGCAGAGCTGGTGTTTAGTGATCATGTTACACAGAATCACAGGGAGGGGGAAACACTGAGTGTCACACTGAGTTTCCTGTAGATAAAATTTTGCATTTGTAGGATTCAGGCCTAATAATAAGTTCATAGAAAAATGAAGAAAGCCTGCAATGTTAGAACTTTACAAAAATCTCATCACAATAGATTCAATTCAGTATTTCAGGGGGAAAAAATTATACTTGAGCCAAGTAGATTGAATCCAGGTTATAAAAATAGGGTTCAGAGCGTGATTGGAGGTGTCGGAAAATATGCACTGGAGTGAAGTTAAAGATGACATTCTTTGAAACAAATAGGTTGTAGAAATATTCTATGCAATCACAATCAAATTGTACATTTTGTAATACTATATGCTCAATTCACAAAGTCCAAGGGGATATGAAAACTACAGTCACATGGCTAAAGTCAAGATCATTATTCATGTATAAATGTTATGTGCATTGAGCCCCACGGCTTTTGTTCAGTGACATTCTCCTGCGTTTGAAACATACGTCAAAAAACACAGGTCAACGGATTCCTAGTTACCTCAATGGTGCAGGGTGGATAAAAGCTCTTGTTCGTTCCGGGTTTCGACACAAAAAAAAAAAAAAAAAAAAGCTCTGAAGCTGTGTTTGACCTGCTTTGTGTTGTGTTGCATTTCTCTGGACGCAGCAGGTCTTTAGATAGGTTTGTATTGAAGTCAAGGCAGGCCATACACAGCCTCTTGTTGTAATTTGTGTTTGAATGCAAAAGCCAGCGTTTGACAGCAACACCTATGCACACAAGGCCACACAATAACACTGCATTAAACTATTTTACGTTCAAAGCAAAATTTAAAAATATATATATCAAGAGTACAGTGCCAAATGTTACATTAGAACTGCTTAGAACTCTGAGGCTGGGTTCACACATAGGCGGATTGAATATGCACGTCTTTCGCGCATTTTTTTTTACCGCGATTCGCGATAAAAAACGCGTGAAAAACGCGCGTTTCCGAGGGATACTTGGCTGTATCCCAATGGAACCGCCCGACCAAAACGCCCCAAAGAAGTACATGTACTTCTTTGGGCGTAGGGCGGTTTCCCGCACGTTCGTACTCGCGGAAAACCGCCCAGATGGGAACCATGCACATTGAAAATAATGGCATTTCCCTGTTTGAGCGTTTTTCCGCGAGTACGAAAGTGCGGAAAAACGCCTAGGTGTGAACCCAGCCTTAAGATATCTTGTAAATACAGGACCTATAAGAAAGTAACTGGATTCCAACCTACAATGCAAATGACAGTTAAAACAATAAAAAGAGGCCTATGTCAGCAGGCCTTCACTTTAGAACTGCTTCCCCCTTAGTGGTCTATGTTAATGCAAAAGCAGCGTAAGCAGGGCAAATGCACCAGCAATTAATTCTAAATGACCTCAAATATATCCCAAACTAAATTCAAACGCACACTGCATTTGACCATTCGATACAGGCCCTAAAGCGGACTGGACGCTGAAAATGTTCAGAAGATTACTCCCACTGACAGTTTTACACATTAGGCCCTGTCTTTGGTGGCCATATACATAGCGATTTACGATTGATCCAAGGGATCACAAACAAGTGGTTCATCATCAATAAAAATTCAAAGGACACAAAAAACATACAGAACAGACATGATTTGCGTTACAATTTGTTCTCTGGCTCACACACGGATATTAGCATGATAGAAGAGAATGACAATATCTGCTGTGGCTGATCGATGCAGCAGACTCAAAATTGATTGGGAGCTCTCTAAATAGATATAATAAAGGGTCTCTGGTTTCTGATTTTTATATGGTGTTAATCAGTTTAGTCGTATCAAAGAAATTGACTTAATGATCATATCAATATGCGTGTGACTACTATAGGATTTCTGAAGTTCAGAGGGCAGCTAATATCTAATATGCAATTTAGATGATGGTCTAAACCACATGCCCAGAGTAAGGTGTTTGTGCCCAGCCTCTTTTAAAAGAGAACTTTTAGAAAAAGCAAAAGAAGCTACCCATACAACAGTTAGCAGATGCCTGCACACCGTCTCCAATCTGCTCTGGGATACCCAAAATCTGGTATGCTTGCATTCAGTTTAAGAACATAAGCGGTGTCTGTGCACTCCCCAGCACTGTATAAGTGATATATATATATATATAGATATATATAAAAACACAGGTAGAAAAGCTCCTATGGATTTGCAGAAACAAAAGCATCTTGGTTCAGAGCATCTATGAGGTGCTGAAGAGGAGAAGTACCCAAACACAGGTTCCCCAATATTATATTCTATTTATTTTTATTCAGCCCCACAAGTAGAAGTTTTTTTGGCAGAAAGACTTTGTTTTAATGAAGTTCTGTTGTGGAAAGTGTGGAGCCTGTGGTGTCTTACAGAATGTTCTCTACTCAACGCAGTAGAAAATACTGCATGACTGGTTGAGAGACTCGATGGTCATGTGACTGTACTATCCGCCACACTTTTTTTCCCCTCCCACTCATTTGAATGGGGCTTACTTGGTTTGGAGTCTTGAAGCAAGATAATGTCTTATAAATGTGCTTTTATTTTTTTTTTTATTTTTTTTTTTAAAGTAGCCATATAGCGAATTATAACTGGGCTCCTGGTTTTGGATAGAGTGAAAATTTCTCTGAAAAGCAAAAACTACTTCCACCACAACTAAGATGAATGTGAAATAATGGGTTTGAGTTTTAAATTATCATATTAGAAGAAAAAAAGGTTGTTTTTTTTTTTTTTTAATCAAATGAAATGAATCAAACTAGCATTATAGGAGGAGGTAAGAAATGGTTAAAAAACAGTACATAGGAGAACGGGCAAGCAATCCACTGAAACAACACCTAACATTTACATTACTTCTCCGTGCTCATTATGCAGCTTTTGGTTAAATAATGAACAAAATGTATTACAGACACTGAAGAGAATCCCAAAAATTATAAACCGACCCTAAAAGCCCAAAGGAGCAGACAGAGAAAGAAGGATAATATTGACAATTCTAAAGGGCACAGAATGACTGTGGCTGTTCTGGCTCCACCTGATCAAATATGCAATATGCTCGGATTGGGAAGGGCTGGTACTGAACAGAGCTAATCAGAATATTGTAAGCTGCATCCATAATAGATTTAGGAAGGAATCATTTAAGAACACAGACTATTAAAAAAAAAAAAAAAACACCCTAAACTAAAAGGATCTTAAATAAAAGTGAAAACTCTGAGTAGAATAATTGTCAACCTTGCTTTGTGTGGCACAATGTTCTAGGAAATAAACACCGATCAGCCATAACAGTATGACCACCCACCTAATATTGAGTAGGCCCCACTTTTGCTGCCAAAAAAGCCCTGACCCATCGAGGAATGGACTCCATTAGACCTCTAAAAGGTATGCTGCGGTATCTGGCACCAAACCATCAGTTGCAGATCCTTAAAGTCCTGGAGGTTACAAGAAGGGACCTTCATGGATCGGACCTGGTTTTTCTCAATTAGATTAAGATCGGGAGAATCCAAACTAATTTTTGTGTTCCTCAAACCATTTTTGCAGTGTGTGCAGTGAAAGAGGCCACTGCTATCAGGGAATACCATTTCCATGAAGGTGTGTACTTGGTCAGAAATTTTTATAGTGTAGGTGGTATGTGTCAAAGTAACATCCACATAAATGACAGGGCCAAAAAAAGTTTCCTAGCAGAAAATTGTCCAAAGCATCACACTGCCTCTGCCAGCTGGACTTTTCCCTACAGTGCATCTTAGCGCCATCTCTTTCCCAGGTAAGTGACACCATGCACCCAGCCACCACATGATCTAAAAGAAAATGCGATTCTTCTGACCAGGCCACCTTCGTCCACTGCTCTGTGGTCCAGTTCTAATGCTCGCGTGCCCATTGTAGGAACTTTTGTTGGAGGACACAGGTCAGCATGGGCACCCTGACCGATCTGTGTCTATACAAACAAACTGCGATGCACTGTGTGTTCAGACACCTTTCTATATAATAATGTTATGGCTGATCAGTGTAAACTTTATCAGTGAAGCTAGAAGCCACCTAATTCAATGACTAGCAGAGGAAAGGTGGCAACAGGTGGGGCAAACTACAGCAATGAACAATACAAAATACCCATCATTTAATCCTGCTTTATATGGACAATGTTTGTAAAGCCAATTCTGGATAGTGAAGGGAATGGTCAATACCCCAGACAGTATTATTTTTCTGACAAAAACACAAAACAAGGGGTGCCTTCCCTAGTGTAGCTATCTTTATTAATTGAATATAAAATCAAGAATAGTACTCACAATATAGCAATGACGATAAGCCTTCAGTGAACTGAAGACAATCCTTAGTCCAGAAGTAGACCAGACAGAGGGGGTACCTACCTGAGGGTTTACATTGTGCAACAATTCAAACGGAGGGGTCTAATATGGCGCTAGTGGTAATATTTTTCGGTCGATGTCCCATTGGGGAGATTGCCCTTAACTTTCTGTCCCAAAGACGGAGCAGGATGTAAGAGAGGATTTCTCAAAGCAAGGGAATATCCCTTCCAAGACAGCTGTCACCAGTATAGTTTCCCCCATTGCAAGATATCCTCTCACCCCCTGTTCCTAAAAATGTGGGATTACGCCATCACTTACAATACTGGACCAATACTGACAGCAATTAAAACCAGACAGTTTATATCCCTTGCACATTCTATCCAAAACTTAAAACAATTAATTTTGATTTACATGCACATTAAAGGATCTATTCACACTATTATATTGGTTTAAACCAGGTATACTTCTGTGTGCTGCAATGCCATTCCCTTTAAATGGCACCCCTATACACTAATACAGCAGCGGGTAACACGGACACTGCAGAAAACCACTATGCCTTGTGGTGTGCTGGGTTGAAAACAACTGGGGATCTCTTTTTTTGTCTGCATTAAAAACGTATGGGCTGCCTAAACGTAACAAACATTAATGCACCACAAAAGGTGTATATGGGTCCTTAGAGAGGTAAACATTTTTTATACACGCATGCATCATACACACACACTGTTTAGGACAGAGTGAGAATTGTTTTCCTGAAAATATACAGACCGTAAAATCTTTTCTTTCCCCAATAAAATAACATAACTGCAAAAGGTATGCATGATGCTCCTATGGTGCCATGTGTCGCAGTGTTTGCACAGAGTTGGGTAAAACAAAACAATTTACACAGCAACGCTGCCAGCTCATTGCCAGCTCGGCTCCTGCTTCCAAAGTACAGTAGAGCAGGTGCAGCTTCCACGAGGAATACTCTGACCTTTCTATGCCCACCTGCTCCCGTAAATCTGCTCTCTCATTAAGGACACAGAGCAAAAGGAAATTTAAAAAAAGTGTGTTATATATGGCCTTATACAAGCATATCTAGATGTATGTAAAGATATTAACGCTTCTCAGAATCAAGAAAGCAGTCAGCCAGAATTAGGAACCAATAAGTCAGTCAGTGAAGATGAGAATTTACTGTGCTCAAAAGTGTGTGTGTGTGTAAAGAGTTAAGGTACACGAGGCTGTCCACTGAGAAGATAAGACTTCTTATGAAGTCTTAAGAAGTCTTATGATCTGCCTGGAAAACTACTGAATTAGGAGAGTCTCTTGTCTATAGGGCAGGGTCAGACAGTCCTAACAGTTCTCAAGTAGGAAAGTACTCATGGAAGTTACAAAACATTGTATCCCATCACACCTTTTTCATCCTCTATAGCTTAAACAGAAATGTGCCTGTGACCACAGTATTCCTGTCAGGTCTGAAGTTGGGACAAGGGACATGGCAAAATGGTCATATTGAGCTTAAATATAGCTATTCTGTGAAGTCTGTAGTCCACATCTGACCAGAACATCTCACCTGATAACTGCAAAGATTAGCCAAGAGGAATCAGGGATAAAATTCAGTTAGGATTTTAAATAAAAAAACAACTGGTATGTATGGAGTCATCTGGTAAGAGGGTTTGAGTGTTAGCAGGCTCTACGATTGTATGCATTTCCTTCCAGAGATATAATAGCATTTAGAGGCAGCATCCAAGTTTGACTAGTAGATACAGAACACAATTTGCCACCTTTCTGGGCAGAAAAAATAGTTTCGTAACTAGCAGTTGGTTTTGTACCAGTATAGGCGTTTCTTCTGTGTAACCCAAAAAACAAAGTAGAGGGGTTCAATCACAGAAGGTTCAGCGAATTCCGTTTGAAATTCAGTTAATCCAAACTTAGCAGCAAATCCCATTTAGGTCTATTGGAGGGCGAATCCAGTTAGTAAATTCTGGTCAATTTAGGGCTAATAGGAAACTACTGTCAAAAATAAAAAAAGAAGACGACGACATGGGGACAAAAAAAAAATATAACCATATTCTTTGACAATTAGCGTGACTTGCATACAACAGCGGAACCCCAACCAGTATGAAAAAAGGAAAAAAAAAAAAAGCTTTCTTCAGGTAGTTATACACTGTGTGCACAATTATTAGGCAAGTTGTATTTCGGAGGAATCATTTCATTATTGAACAACTACAGGGCTCTGTCAATCCAAAATGTTAATAAACCTCAAACCTAAATATTTAAGAAAGTAAAAGTGAGGTTTTGGCTTTCTTAGGAGAACATCTATGTGTGCACAATTATTGGGCAACTATTAGTGTGCAGGATTATTATGCAACTAAATGGAAAACAAAAATGTTCCCATCTCACTTGTTTATATTCATCTGTTAAAGTGAGAACAAACAACTCAAAATTTACAAATAAACATTTGACATTTTCAAAAACAAAATCAGTGACCAATATAGCCCCCCTTCATTTTAATGACAGTCATCAGCCTTCCATCCATGGAGTCTGTCAGTTTCTTGATCTGTTGATGTTCAACTTTTTCTGCAGCTGCAACCACAGCTTCCCAGACACTGTTCAGAGAGGTGTACCGTTTTCCTTCACTGTAAATCTCCCGTTTAAGAAGGGCCCACAAGTTCTCAATAGGGTTTAGGTCAGGTGAGGTGTCATTATTATTTCATCTTTAAAGGCCTTTACTGGCTAGCCACGCAGTGGAGAACTTCCATGCATGTGATGGAGTATTGTCCTGCATACATATCATGGTCTTCTTGAAAGACGCAGACTTTTCCCTGTACCACTGCTTGAAGAAAGTGTCTTCTGAAAACTGTCTTATCTTTATTAATACCAGCCCACCAGTACCCGAGCTCCACCTTGCTGGTGTCTGAGTAGAAGTGGAGCTCTGTGCCCATTACTGATGCAGGCACGGGCCCATCCATCTGGTCCGTCAAGAGTCACTCATCTCATCAGTCCATAAAACCTTTGAGAAATCTGTCTTCAGATATTTCTTGGCCCAGTCTTGACGCTTCAACTTAAGTGTCTTGTTCAGTGGTGGTCGGGTTTCAGCCTTCCTCACCTTGGCCATGTCTCCGAGCACTGAACACCTTGTACTTCTGGACACTCCAGGTAGGTTGCAGTTCTGGAATATGACAGCACTGGAGGATAAAGGGTTCCTGGTAGCTTCACATTGGAATATTCTCAAAACTTTGGCAGTTAATTTGCGTCTTTCTTTCTCAACACATTTCTAGCGACCCTTTTGACTATTTGCAACAAAATGTTTGAGGGTTCTGTGGACACACCCCAATATCTTAGCATTTTTAAGAGTGCTGCATCCTTCTGAAATACTTTTTACATTTTTTTTACTTTACAGAGTCAGTTAAATCTCTTTTTTGGCCCATTTCGCTTGAGGAAAAGAAGTTGCCTAATTATTATGCACACATTGATATAGGGTGTTGGTCTTCTAAGGCCAAACCCTACCTCATTACACAAATACAAGTCACCTGATACACCAACATCCAATAAGACTTCAAGCTTATACAGTTTGGAGTTAGGACAATATGCATAAAAATGGTGATTTTGTCAAAATACTCACTTGCCTATTAATTGTGCACACACTGTAGAAGAGATGCCAGATTTTTCATTAAGAGGAAACAGGCCTGGTTTGACCAGCAGAAAGAAATTGGCCAATAGTTTGCTGGGATGTCACTGTTCTCACTGATGCAAAAAACTGTCCTACTGCTGCCCAATTTAGCACACTCATTAGGTGTTAAGATACTGCAAAGGCTACAGCAGCATAAAATTGGCCAGCAGCAGAGCATGTTTAATCAGGGATAATAAGCTGAAATGTACAACAAAGTACAGGCCAGGGTTTTACTACATGAATTAAGATACTGCAGAGTATACAGCAATGTAAAACTGGCCAGCAGCAGCAGAATTTGACTCGGGGATAACGGGCCTTACCAGTGAATGCCCAACTTATTTTTACTATAGGGACAGGGAGTGCAGTGAAGGTTTAGGTGGTTTAGGTGCATACTGTTAATTAGATGGTCAGTAACAAGTGAATGCTGTGTTTTAAGCATCTCAAATGTATATAAAGCATATATGCATACAAGTGTTTCTCTGAAAAATCCCATGTCATGCTTGGCATAGATGCATTCATTACCAGTGTCCCCTTATTCAATATAAATGATGTGAAGAGTCCCTTAAGTTTTTTAACAAGTAAAAATAAAAATACTGGCTGAGAACCTAGGCACTAACATGCAGCTATGCAAGTTGCCACGTGCCACTTAAGTATCCAATGATAAGGGCGTTACCCTTTGACTGCCAAGGACATATCCTACAGGCCATGGCAATCAAAGGGTTAAACAAGCTAGTTTGAAAATTGTTAAGCTGGCTGTACTCTGTAATATAGAAGTGATCT
Organism: Nanorana parkeri; assembly: GCF_000935625.1. NCBI lineage: Eukaryota > Metazoa > Chordata > Amphibia > Anura > Dicroglossidae > Nanorana > Nanorana parkeri. The sequence goes on from NW_017306433.1 coordinate 1,760,429, forward strand.
GGGTGTCTGTAAATCCATTAGACCACTTCTACAGCTGGCGGCAGGCAGTCCCTGACCCCCACCTCACTGCAATGGTTCCCAGGCTCACCTGCATCTTCTCGGAGCCCGAGATCTTTGTAAATTGCACACAATGAGGTTAATACTCACGCTTGATATTATTCAATACTTCTTTTAGCTGACTGAAGCTGTGTAGCAAAGGGTCCTGTTCTTCATCCTAGGTAAAATTTTAAAAAAAATGAAAATGAAAGCGAAAACACATAACACAAAGGAAACAAAATAAACACAAGCGTTGAAGGGGTTTTCAGTGTCACACTAAATGTGGACCCCTACCACAAACCCCTCCTTATCTGGTCTTCCCCCAACAAAACCTGTTCCATTGAAGCAGTCACAGCTTTCACTGGCAGTGGGGCACCAAACGCAATTATATCTGAATTGATACATGGTGGCTGCTGATGAAGTACAGTCAACAGGACAAAAACACACAAAAAAGTTTTTTTTAACTGGCAACTCCTTTTCCAGGAATCTTCCGGGACAGTCACGAGAGATGGGCTTTGCCTACCTACAGGAAAAGCTAGGACAGAAATGTTAAGCCCTAACAGCCCTAGCCCTTCAGTATTTCTAAGGCAAACCAAAAGGCCTGAAAAGGACAACCCAAAATAAAATGCCACAATTTGGGGGGTTTCACTACCATCCTAGAAAAAGAGTCATGGGGTAATAATTCATGCTTTCCCCAAGTCATCCTCCAAGATAGTCACGAGAGAGACTACTAAGATGCACATCTTGGCAGTTGATTATGTTTACTTCTGCCATATAGTCTTGCTTAGTCACTGCATGTTTGCACTACATGTATGCAAACTGTATGTTTGCATAGCTTATGAGGAAACCAGGATAAGTACGCATTGATATGATGATTCTATTTTGCACTATGTTGTGACAAATCTATAATGCTTAATAAAAAAGGTACAGTATTAGGTCTTGACCAGGTAGCTGCCTTGCAAATGTGCTTGACGGAGGCGCCAGCCCTTTGGGCCCAGGAGGCAGAAAGCAAGCGTGCGAAGTGTGGATGGAATTCACCATGCTATAGAAACTTTGCAAGTTTGCTTCACTTTATTGGCTCCTCCAAACAGGATGAGCAGAGATGTAGGTGTTCAAATTTTCTGTTTATCCTTGCTTCTAAATATTACAATATATGTTTTCTAACATTCAGCGATGCAAAGGCTTCTTACCTCTTATTGCTAGCATTATTGCAAAGTGAGAAAAATCATCGTCTGTGAATAATGAGATGTGAAGGATACTTTGAGAATGAGCATAGGATTCGTAAACAATGTAAAAAAAAAAAAAAGGTTAATTAACTGAAAAATCCTGTAACTCACTAAAGCTGCCTTGCAGAGGTGATGGCTACACAAAAAAAGTCAATTTCAATGGAAGGAATTTTAAAGGAAAGTCTGTGCGCAGTTTGAAGGGTGGTTTCATAAGAGCTGAGAGAACAAGGGTTACGGTAGACAGGATATGGCATGGGTGAGTTTTTGACAGTGCCTTAAAGAATCTCCCTATGAGGAGGAGAGACGCCAACGATTGATCCAGGTAAATGGACAATACTGCAGTTTGTACTTTTAAGGGGTTTACAGAAAGACGTTTATCTGTCCCATTCTGAAGAGATTCTAGTAAAGTAGGTACTGTGCGCCAATCTGCCCTGCCCAACCTGGCCCAGGATCGGTAGACTTTTTTTCTTCAGGTAATTGGCCCTAGTAACTTTGTTCCTACTTTTAAGCAGGTTGTTCACCATCTCCTCATACAATCCCTTAGTTAGGAGCATACTCCATCCCAGAAGACAATCCTTTAGTTAGGCGCATGCTCCATCCCAGACCCATGCTGCTAGGTTCAAGTTCTTCAACTGAGGGTGTAACATCTGTTTTTGAGGTAAAAGGAACAGACAACAGAAGCATCCCCCGCCGCGGCATGTTTTCCTGGGGTCATTTAGAAGCATTTTTCAACCTTTATGTTTTCAGGTGAAATGTTCCTCCTTCAGAGTCATCCACCAAAATGAACCCCTGACATGCAGGCTAGTTATGGGCACGCAGGGAGAGGGAACCCCAAGCACCTACGGCAAATCAAAAAAAGGGAAGAAAAAAAAAAATACATAAAAAACACAGCTGCACTCGTGTGCCTGCAGATAATGCAGAAGACACAGAAACCGAGGGGCTGGAGCTTTTAACTTCTCTGTGGGTGTGTTTTTCTGTAGGTAGGCAGAGCATATATATCATGTGACCATCCTGGAGCATGACTTGGGAAAACGCTGATGTTACTTTCAGAGGGCATGAGAGAGATCTATATGGAGGAGTTGAGATTTTCCTTACAATAAGAATCCCTATGAAATCACAACAGGAATTTGAATATTAGTGGAACTATTACAGTTATAGCTGAACCTGTAATCAGATCTGCCGACAAGGACTTTGCTGATAGGAGGAGAGATCAAGATGATTCACCTTTCTGCTGCTTTTGTACTGTCCAATTACAGGTTGGGGACAAGGAGGTAACCAATCTGTATTGCTCAACTGTACTAGAGAAAGGCTAGGTCAGGTCACTAGCCTGGCTCTGCATATCACAAGACTGCATAGACATACCATTCATTTTCTTAGGTAAAACAATTCTCATATGTATTTTAGCTGCATATTTAGTTGCTTTCCTGAGGTTTGGCTTGAAACTATAGTTACCGCATCAGCAAAACCAGTGAACCACTGTGCTCTCTCTCTTTCTCACTCGTCACCCCCCAACACACACCACCCCAGTATGTTTGTATTCGCTGCTTTCATCTACCACTCCTATGAAGTATCTGAATAATTGATAGCATATGGAAAAAAAAATGGACATGTGTCCCTATTGTTCATCTGCACACCCAAGATATGCAAGTGAATGCCAGGTACTCTGACATGCAAATGTAAGATGTAAGGAAGTCTTGCTTTCCTCCAGCAGTGGCCAGCTGTCATATGCACACAGAAATAAATAGTAACTGAGCAAAACATTTTAAACAAGCACCTTGACATACTTCAGAGAAGTTCTTACCCACTGACATGAACTGTAGACTGACTTGAGCTGTGTTTGTAAAGCATCAAAAAGGTGAAAAGAGGCTGATCTATACAAGCTACAACACACCTAAGTAGTGGGCATTATTTTAGTATTTTAAAATGAAAACCTGCACATAAGCAGTACTCAATTACCTGCGACGGAGGTCTGCTCCGCCTATTGGGTTTAATAGGGCTTTCCAGGCTTAAAAGGAGAACTATGAGGTGAGTGCTTTTCACTCACCTCATAGTTCTAGCCGACCTGTGACAATGAGACTGTCACAGGTCGGCTTAGTAGATCGGGAGGTGAGCGAACACATATTGGCGTTCGCTCCCCTCTCGATCCTGTCATGGCTCTCTGCCGTGACAGGGGAGTGGCTGGATTCCCCCTCCGCGGTCCGATCCGTCAGCACTGACTGGCGGAACGGACGGGGGAGGGGGCGGGTACAGCTGGCTCTGCCTCTACATAGGCAGAGCCAGCTGTCAGTCACGCAGCTGGGCAGATCTAGACATAATTGTCGGGATCCGCTTCAGCTGCGGGGTCTCAGTATATCGCAAGCAGCAGCTCGCGGTATACTGCGGCGTCTAAGTATACCGCGAGCAACAGCTCGCGGTATACTGAGCCTAGGGTGACGGGAGGACGCTAGTTTGTGTCCTCCCGTTACCCTGAGGAGAACTATGGGGAAAAGCCTTAACCCCATAGTTCTCCTTTAACAGACTAGCTAAAGCTAGTGTGTCCCTCCAGAATACTGTAGGTCGAGTAACTAGTGTGCATACTTGTAACATACTTCTATGGAGGGACCTGTGGAACAGCCCAATTAAATAACCACTAGTTTGATGGAAAATAATACAAATGTGCACAATAGGAAATACAAGACATCCCTTGGAACAAGGATATTACAATTCATGTACAGGCTGGATCACAATTATTTTAACGAGAGAGCATGTTTAAACCATATATGCATTTAACGTAGACATAACTGTATGCAAGTCTTACCAAAGGAGTGTGCATGCTCCATCGCGCATTGCGTTTTATGGCGCCAACAATGGTGCTAATTTCACCCTGAACTATGTAGATATTTCTGTCCACCATTTTGACAACCCTTTAAATAAAAAACAAACAACAATTCTGTTAGAAAAAAGCTCAGTTGTGATATCAGTAAAATAGATGCTTGAATATTTATTTAGTAACAAGATTTTTTTTTAAAATATGAAACCATTAAAATGTGACAAATATAATATAATCTGGAAGGAAAAAAAAACAATTTTTGTTCAAATCTCCAGGTTGGGATACATGGGGGAAACCACCTACAAAAACTAGGATAACCACAATATTATTATTAGCAATCCTAAAACTGGTCATACACTTTGCAATCTGATTGAGCAAATTTATTTAGATCCATCAACAATGATGTACCTAACTAGATACAAATGGAGTATGGTTTTGGCAGAGCTTCTACAACATAGTTTTGGTGGATCTACAGAAGAGTGAAAAGAGATAGAATATTCAGATTGCAAAGCGTATGGCTAGCCTAAGAAATCATACAACAATGCTAGCGTGTACTATCAAGAAAGAAATGTCCATAATTAAAGGTGGCCATAATAAAATAAAAAAAAAAAGAACCAAGATGCGTCCGGATCGGAATTTCTGCATATTTTATGCACGTGCGCACATATATGCATGTGTGCGCATACAGCACGTACATAAAAGTTTCCATTAAAAATGATACATTTTGGGATTGCATATACACATGTATATTCTCACATCTATCTATCTATCTATCTATCTATCTATCTATCTAACAAGGTAAATGTTTTTCATCTCTAGCAATCCTTACCCATTATCAATGTGTTTACTATTCACATTACTGATCTTCAGCGGGCATTCTTGGTATATCAAGCCTTAAACCTCTGTCACTATCTGGCTTACAGTTCCTATGGACTGCTGCTGTAGCAGTGCAATAAAATGACAGCGATTCTGCCACTTCCAAAGATGCCATGGCAGAATCCAACAAACGACGGTGCTTGTCCACCTCTCCTCACTCCCAGAGAGGCAGGTTGGCCACACTGACTGAGTTTGGTGCAGAGGAAATCACCTACCAGTGTCATGGGACTATAGCACGTCATTAACTTGAGTCCCTGCAGTGATCCCTCTTGCTAGGCTACAACTTTTAAAATGGGAAGCAATCCGGCAGGATCATGTAACCTTATTTTAAAACATGAACTTACAAGATTTCTAATGCATCTATCAGGGGGTTTCACAACTGGATTGTGCTTTTACCCTTTTCTGGTGCCTTGAAAGATGTGGTCCAAGCTTAGCAAATGTAATGAGTGATGTCTTTCGTTGCAGGTAATTGAAGGAAATAACTATTTCCGGGCTGTGCGCTTGTCATCAGGGCTAATTAGCCAAAAGGTGGTGAAAGTAGCAAAGTAGATGCTGAGCGCTCTCATTATACAACTGATGAGCACAGCACTGAATTTTCCCCGAGCAGAAAATACACAATGGAGACACAAGATTTTGACTGTCAGTGCATCACTCATTGGGAACTAGAAATACATGTTGACCATCATCATGAAAGATTGGCACATGGGTTCAGGTTTGGATAAGAGTTGCTCAACCTGTTAAGTATCTTAAGGATATCATTATGGAATCTTTACAGAGAGAAAACTCTGCTAGCCAGGTTTTAAATCACTGAATCAACAAACTACAAGTGTCCTCGCTTATTGAATAGAGAAGAAGACTGTTGCCAAGGTTGACTGCCTTCCCCAAATGAAAAATGAACCGACCTGTAAAATAGTACATTTTGTAGTTTTAACGTGAACGACAAAAACTCTCTTTTGAATTAATGTAGCTGTTAAGCATCAAAAATGAAAAACACATACACAACAATCAGCCATAAAATGATGACCACCTGCCTATTGTTGAGTAGGTCCCATTTCACAAAAATAGTCCGGACCCATCGAAGAATGGACTCCACTATATGCTGTGGTATTTGCACCAAGTCGTCAGAGATCCTTTGGGGCCACTTTTACATGGACACCTTCAGTCATGATCAGCAGTGGATCCGTGCAACGATCCCCTACCAAATCAGAGAAGTTTGCAACGGATGACATTGTTAGCGATCAGGTCTGCCAAAAACGGAACTTCTGTTTGGTTTTCTGGACCTGGCCGGAGTTGGGGGTAATGATGCAAGTCCATTTAGACCTGGCTGCCCACAGTCTAAAGTTGGCCATACACTTTACAACCATCGCAAGACCTTAGTCTTGCGATGGTTGTAAAGTAATTTAACAAAAACGTACTATCTGCCCATCTTGGACAGGCAGATCGTACTTGCGATCATCGCAAACCCGCCCCGCTGAGGGGCGGGCTTCCGATGACCGCAATGCTGATCGAGCAGTGTGCACACCGGCCCATTCGGCATTTATCTCCCGAGCATGCCACAAACCAGCCGAAAATCGTAAGATTTTCAGCTGGTTTTCGAACATGCTCCTTAGACAAAAGACGTGCGACCATACAGTAAAAACGGTCGCACGCCTGCCATACACTTTGCGATTATCGTACGATCGTGGGATTTCCTGCGATTATCGTGCGATAATCGCACAGTGTATGGGCACCTTAACACTGGGCTTCCAATCAAATCTGCCTGAAAAATAGACAGACAGACCTGATTGGAATACCTCTGTAAAAGTGCTCTAACTCCTGTAATTTGTGAGGTGGGGCCTCCATTGATCGGACTTGGGTTTTTCCAGCCCATCCCACAGATGCTCGATTGGATTGAGAGCTGAAGAATTTAGAGGCCAAGTCAACACTTCAAACTCATTGTTGTGTTCCTAAACTACTCTTGAACCATTTTTTTGCAATGTGGTAGGTCACATTTTTCTGCCAAAAGAGGCCACTGCTATCAGGGAATACCGTTTCCATGAAGGGGTTACTTGGTCAGCAACATTGTTTAGGTAGGTGGTACGTGTCAAAGTAACATCCTCATGAATGACAGGACCCAAGGTGTCCCAGCAGAACATTGCCCAAAGCATCACATTGTCTCTGCCGGCTGGCCTTCGTCCCACAGTGCATCCTGGTCTCTTCCCCAAGTAAGCAGCAAACACACACCCACCGATCCACATGATGTAAAAGAAAGCATGATTCAGCATACCAGAACATTGCTACGTGGTCCAGACCTGATGCTAATGTGCCCATTGTGGGTTCTTTGGTGGCGGGCACAGGCCAGCATGGGCACCCTGACCGGTCTGTGCCTACGCAGCCCCATATGCAACAAACTGCGATGCACTGTGGTCAGACACCTTTCTATCGGAACCAGTATTACTTTTTTCAGCAAGTTGAGCTACATTAGCTCTTCTATTGGCTTAGACTACAAAGGCCAGCCTTTGCTCCCCACATTGCCTTGGCCACCCCTGAACCTGTCGCCGGTTCACTGGTTTTCCTTCCTAGGACCACTTTTGGTAGATTCCTGACCACTGCAGACCTGGAACATCCCCCAACAGCTTTAGAAAGGTAATTTATTTACATCATCATAATCTTCTCCAAAAACAGCCAATGTTTCAGGATCACAGATTCCATGATTTTCTTATGATCGAGACACTATAATGCTGGTGATAAAATGCATCATACAAGTCATTCCTGACTTGGCCATAACTCCACTTTAAAGCGGAATTCAACTTAGCAGCGATGTCTGCAAGCTACCTCGTCTGGGGCAACATCTTCGCCAGGTCTTCTTCTGGGTTCGGCATCTTCAGCCATCTGGATTGGCCAGCCTAGGATGAAGTAACTCTCACATATGCGCACAGAGTTCATTCAACCCGCCACCAAGCAGATGCCAGGATTGTACAGTAGTCAAGATTGTAAACAGCAAGGTAAGAAGCTTTTCTTGCAGAAGAGACATAGGGAGGCTGATTAATTAAAGATTTGAGAATGCTCATACATTAATAGGTGTGAAAATCTACCTAAATGATCCAATCATGTGAAAGAAAATCCCTGTTTACTTATTTTATCACCTCATGGCTACACATGACTAGATAACTGAAGTAAATATTGACACAATTTATACTAAATCCTTTAGTACATCATCTTCAGTATGTCTCCTCTGCAAGAAATAAAAGTTTGTTTAAAATGTTTGTTTAAAACTAAAGTTCTGCTTTATTATAAACCTGTGAGTTGCCTGTGGAGGGCAAAACCAACAAGTTTATTTAACCACTTCAAGACCAGGTGTTTAGACCCCCTTCCTGGCCAGGCCATTTTTCAGTATTCAGCGCTGCGATACTTTGACTGACGTTTATTCCGTCATGCAACGCTGTACTGAAATGAATTTTATACCAAACAAGGGGGCGTGTCTGAGCGGACGTCCGCTCAGATTGAGAGAGCTCCTGGCTGGCCGTTTTTTTACTACGGCCGGCCCGGAGGCAGTTAATGCACTCTGCCCAGCAGCACATACCATACCCTTTGCTCCATCATCCCACAAGCCCTGCTCAGTCACCAGGAGCAAAGGAAATATCTGGCACATCTAAGTGTGGCACAAACTATGAGCAAGGCCCAGCCCCTGTTATTTTAAAACAGGGGTGTCAGTCCAGACCACTGACATAAGATTCGTACATCCGTCATCTTTTTTTTTTCTTTCAAGAAGATTTTTATTTTGTTGTACAATACACTGTAAGATACGAGTACAAGAGGTGCATACATTTATGTGTGTTGACATGACAGTAATTTACGGAATCCCCAATTTCAACAACAGCAGTCTTCGTATTTCCCAGGGGGCACTGTACAGTGATTGTGTGTTTAACGGTTGCCTATAAACATTTAAGAAATAATAAACTAGAACAATGAACATCGCATGTGGTGAATTTATCAGGTGAAAGTGCTGGCGAATGTAAGGGGCCGTGTACTACCTGTACACCACCCAACGCCATGCCTTGGGGAAAGGAAAGGATCAGGAAGTGTGGAAAAAGGGGAGGTGGGATAGGGTTCAGCGTTACTACGTAGATGGGGTTAAGGGAGATTTGGGAGGGATTCAATTCTGTTGAGAGGGCATGTGGGAGGGTATCCTCACCCTGGAGTCAGTGTGTCAGTAACCTAGCATCAAACGATTTAGCCTGTAGATGCTGAATCCAGGGGTCCCAGATCAATTCGAAACGAGGGACTTTATCGTTCAGCTGTGCTGTGATACGTTCATTGGCAAAGAACCAGTGAAGTCGGCGCTCCAGTTCCGCAAAAGGAACTGTGGAGGATTGCCATGACCTTGCCACTATCTGTTTAGCTGCTGTTGGTCCATGAAGCAGGAACTTGTGTTCAGGTGTCATTCCCTCAGGGGCAGGTTAAGTAGAGCGATTCCTGGGTCAGGCGTCAGTGTGAGAGCCCTGATCGTGGACATAAAGGCAAAGACTCTGGTCCAGAAGGACTGCACAGTGGGGCAGTGCCACCAAGTATGGATGTAGGAGCCCACTTCCCCGCATCCTCGGAAGCATTGACCAATGGCCTGGAGTAAACGTCCTCAGCCTGCTAGGCACCAGCGGAAGAGGAGCTTATAGTTGGTTTCCAGCACCTGCATGCTCTGCGAGCTAGACTTGGTCACTTCCCAAATGGTGCTCCAGCTATCCTCATCTATAGGTCTGCCCAGATCTTTTTCCCAGGCTAACATACAACTAGGATTAGGGGGTGCTATGCTCGACAGCACCTGGGCATAGATTTGGGTGATTAGGCCCGGCGCAAAGGGGTCATTCGAACAGGTTCGCTCAAATGAGTTGAACATTGGACCTGTAGGGAATGAGGGTACTTGCGCAGAGATAACATTCGTCATCTTTACCAAACCCTGTCTTATGTTCCTTTTCCGTCCCTCCAGCCAGCCATTTTCTGAGACACACATAATATGGTACAAATTTCTATTAGGGATCATCAGTGGTAACAAAAAGTTATTCCGTACATCCCAAAATCATGTAATATGGAGAACCTACCCAACGTATCCAAACAATTTACTGTATATCCAATCAGGCAGGCCCTTGCACTAGATAATTGTTGGTAGACCGAAAAGCAATTGTACAATCAGCTTGTAACGTGTGGCTGCCTCTGCCAGTACAGGAGGGGAGAGCAGCGGGGATTGAAAGGGACACAGACCGCTGCAGCCAGCCCCAGCGGAGTAGAACGGAGGAGCAGAGCGGCGGCAGCAAATCATTATTGATTCTCATTATCGATTATAATCAATTTAATTGATTAGTTGTTGCAGCCCTACAAGGATGCAACTTGTAGTTTTAAAGTGACCCTGTCAATTGAGGAGAAAGAATAAAGCAAGACCATACCTGCAAGGAAAAAACAAAATACCTACCTCACTGTACTGCTAAACTCTGCTTTATGCTGTTAAATGGTCCCCCAAACCCTGCTGGGAAACCAACACTACCTCCTGCTGTCCTCCACTAATTACAGGAGACAGTAGTGACTTGGGGAGCAACAGGAACCAGTGAGAGCTGCAAAGTACCAGGAGATCAAAGTACCAGGAGATCCCAGAAGTGTCAGTTTCCCCAGCAGGGTTTTAAAGCTCCTGAAAGCAGGCCAAAAATATGTGTACTGATAAATCCGTCTTGTGGAGTTCATGAAGGGACACAGGATCAGTAAAATCTGAGACTACTTTGGGAGGAAAACAAAACACTGGCGATCAAAAAAAGGCATCGGCCAGCCCTTGCATCATGCTTCAGGTTTTTGGGGGTTTTTTTTTAACAAAAGCAGTATTTAGACTCACTAGACCATAAAACACAGAAAGGTGGGACCTGTACTCATCGTAAAATCTGTATCATGAAGATTAATAAAGCACATATGATTAGTAAACTCTGAGATGATTGGGATGTTAACCCATTCAGGGCAAAGAGTAATAGTCTGCCATGGTCATAAGGGGCAAGTCGCAGGCCTGGAGAGCGCTCTGTGGCGAACAAGAACAGTACCGAAGTATCGATAAGCACATTCCAGGCATTATGTGCCCCTGCTGGGGGCATACCTCAAAGGCAGTCTTTAGGAATCAGGATCACAACCCTGGACCTGCTCTGCGGCTAACAAACCAGTACACTAGGTGTTGGGGGAGCACTAAAAGAATATCCCTGTGCCAAAGGGTCACATTACAGGCAGGTCCCACATCATCATGACGGGGTTCAGGTACAGCTTTCAAGGTGACGCTGAGTATCAGCCGGTTCCGGTAGCTGCAACACAATGAAGAAAATATTATTTAAATAAAAATTATGGATGCACAGATACCGATACTAGTATCGGTGTCAGTGCCGATACTGAGTATTTGGGCGAGTACTCATACTAGCCCAAATGCTCCGATACCTTCCCCGATAACGAAACTTCCGACCGGCCGTGCCATAGGGGAAGATGGAGCCAGCTTCCTGTGCGATCAGGAAGCTGGGCGGCAAGAAATTATCCGCCTCCAAGCTTCCTGATTGGCCGTGAAGCCGGCTCCATGCTGACTGGCCAATTAGCAACGACTTGGCAAACAGCCGACTTGATGCTGATTGGCTGAGAAGCCGGCCTTCCAGCCAATCAGCATGAACCTGCTTCCCGGCCAATCAGGAAGCTGGAAGGCGGGTCAATACTCACCCCCTGGCTTCCTGATTGGCCAGGCAGCCAGCTCAATGCTGATTGTCTGGGAAGCCGGTTTCCCAGCCATGCTCAAACAGGTTAGACAACATGGAGCCAGCTTCTCTGGCAATCAGATTGTCCGGGGAGCTGGATCCATGGCAGTGGAAGCACCGGTATTGGTACTCGCTATCAATGAGTACCAAAAGCAAAGTATCAGTACTTGATAAAAAAAAACAAAAAAGAAAACGGTATTGGTGCATCCCTAATAAGAATGAAACATTGGGTATACCTTTCAACCAAGGAGAAAAGATAACTATCTTCCTAGGACAGTAGCAAAAAGCTGAAGCATCATGGGAGTGGGAGGGGTCATAGCTGGCTAGCCAATGGCTCCCTTGTTTGCCACTGTCCAATTCCTCCTAAAGACAGCAGTTAAACCCAATTGTCTCACATTCTATGAATCCCTTGTTGAATAGTTAAGAAATGTACATTTACATGGAAAGACAAACCGTTTCTGAAGGCTGCCAGCAAGAAAACAATTGTAAACTCCCAGGATCCCGCTGTGCAGTAGTGCTTTTTCACTATTTGCCTTTCCATGGTCATTTATACTTGGCCCAGCTTTCGGAAGTGACACTCAGACAGATCTAGCTTCAGGTATTGTTGGGCTCTTAGTTCTGCTTACCCAATTCCTGCTGTCCTCCCTCTAATGTCTGTCTCCTGGCTGGCACCCAACCTGGCATGGGGGTGCTAGGCGCCAGCCTCTCTTCTGATACAATGGATCTGAATGTGGTGGACTGGCAATAGGAGAAGAAGAGGGGTACTGGGATTCAATCGTTCAACTGCAGGAATCAGCATGTACAATAAAGTGATAGTTTGCTTCTGTGCAAGAGCCTCCTGTAATAGAGACCAGTTACTGATGCAGTCTCTTTCTGTGTAGGGTGGTTGGTCTTGTCTCCGCCCCTCTTGCAGTTCTCTGCAGGGAGTCTGTAGTGGCTCTGCTCATGTCATATACAGCACAGTGATGATGTCACCCTCTTCATTTGTCCCTGTGACCATTATCTCAGACCGTAAAAGAAAATCCCAAATTGTGAACAGTCACTACAACATGAATAGAGGAGAAATCTGCCAATGAGGATACTTGTTATAGAGGCCACCGTGGATTTCTTCTCACTTCCTGCCACTGCCATCGGATAGGAAGTTATGGGAAATCTCCCCAGTGCAATACAAATGGAAGAAAAAAGCTGACAGGGGTTATAACCCTCCCTTACTATATCCAAAATAAAAGAAAAACACATTTGGCCTTTAGTTCTACTTTTACAAAGGTAATATTTGGCTTTGCAGAGGCATCAAGTGCACACAAAGTGGCTCAATATCCATTGCGGCTATTGGGGAGTATATTTAAATGATGGTCCCTGTGCCTGGAGTTCAACTTCTATGAGATTTAGAGTTTGGGCTTACATACACCTTAACCCACAAGCAAAGTGACAAGAACTGCACACACCATTCAGAGGCATTTGTCTCTGGACACTGGGTAAAGCTGACACCGGCATGGAGCTCTTGTTTTCAATGTACCTTCACTGAATAGAACCGTTCACCTGAGCATCCCTGACACAGTATAAATTAGAGTCCAACTGCTGTTCTCTATTACCTGTCAGTGGGACTGACCCTGAATCCAAGATGGCGGCCTAGGCAGCGGCGGTGACGTTGGCTTCACATTCAGCTCCTGTTGCTGAAGCACGGAAATATGTTGGCACCGATTCCCCGGGTTACTGACTGGACGTGGGCTGCTGGCCACATACAAAACAATCCGTGCTGACCAACAGCGCGACCACCACACCGCAGGCCACGGCTAGAAGCCGGCTGGAGTCTTCCCTGTAAACTTCACTGACGTGGTAACGCAGCCTACCACGACACCTGGAAACCACAGCCCTACACCAATCACAGGCAGCTCATGGATGATAAGCAAGCCTGTTCTCCAATAAGCCGCAGAAAACCAATGGGAGGCGGGACCAATAGACATCGGTTTCGCTGTGTATGGAATGGTGGGTGTAGCAGTCGTGTGGGCGGGGTTATTATTGCGCAGAGCCAACCAGTCTTTGTGGATTGGTATACAAGGCAGTTCGCAATGTCAAAGGTCATGGCGGCTGTGACGTGGTAGTACACTACAGTCTGGAAGCTGGAAGTTTGGTTGAGCAGTTTGCTGGAGATACCTGGGAGATGTAGTGTTATTCCTCATCTCATTGGCACCCTGGTATAGATAAAGCACACAATGTATCAGCCTATCTCAACCTCTTCACCATGGAGGAACCCTTGAAATCTACAGCTTTCAGGAAACAAATAATGAAGATTGTTATAGCTACAGCTCATGTTGTATTAGCCTGATCAGTAAGTTGTAGATACACTATATTGCCAAAAGTATTGGGCTGCCTGCCTTTACAAGCACATTAACTTTAATGGCATTCCAGTCTTAGTCCGTAGGGTTTAATATTGAGTTGGCCCACCCTTGGCAGCTATAACAGCTTCAACTCTAATGGGAAGGCTTCCACAAGGTTTAGGAGTGTGTCTATGGGAATGTTTGACCATTCTTCCAGAAGCGCATTTGTGAGGTCAGGTACTGATGTTGGACGCAGGGGTGTGCGAGCTGTGCGGCCGCAAAATACTTACCGATCCTCCGTGTGAGAAGGACAAACAATGTAGCGATCGTCTGATCCCTCCAGTGTTTGTAACTAACTGGGGACACATAGCACTATGTGTCCCCAGTTATGAATGAACAGGCTGTGATTTACATTACAACCTGTTCATTCTGGATTTCCTCAATGGGGAGTAGCACTCTGTACAGAGGCTCCTCCCCATTCAGAAACTGTTGATAGTAAATATTTTACTATCAGTGTCTGAATGAATGGGAACCTCTGTACTGAGTGCTTCCCATTCATTGAGGGCTGAGACCGCAGAAAAAGAAATTGAGGACTTGGTGTCCTCAATTTCTATTTTAAAAGGGAAATGTCAGGGATCTGTTTAGACCCCTAATATTTCCCTGAAGCCCCCCCAACAGTAAAAAATAAATAAATTAATAAAAATATTTTAAAAATGTAAAAAATTATTTTACAAAAGTGAAAACTTGGCATGTTCTGGAGGCAGGGCGCATGACGTCATATAACACTGCACGTGTTGGGCGCTGCCATCTTGGTGTATATCTATGTATACACCAAGATGGCGGCGCCTATATATTGGCGTGTGGCGTCATGTAACGTCATGCTCCCCACCTCCAAGATGGTGGCACACATTCACAGAACACGCCGGTGACCAACATGGCCGCCGCACATTCTAAAACAAATTATTATGTGCCTGAATACATTTTTCGTATATTCGGACATATAGTAATTCATTAATTTTACATGTAGTCTAGGTTTTGTGTTCTGTTTTCTATTTTTACTTTTTCAAGTAGATATACTTACTTGAAAAAAGGGTCGGCATGACAACCTGACACTTTATTTGTACTCTATTTTAGACTCTATTTTAGTTTGACATTTATTGTTTGCCTTCTGTTGTTTTATTTGATAAGCATACTTATATTGTGCCGACAAGTTTAATGCCTTTGAATAAAAGTTTTATTTTTATCATACTTTTTAATATATTTTTGTTTGCGGCTTAACAAAATAGGAGTCTTTGAATGGTGTGGATATTGGGGGAAATGGGTGTGGTTACTGGTGGTGTGGCCACCAAAGGGTGTGGTCACTGAGGGGCGCTGTAAAGCTTTCTCGCACAGGGCGCCTAAATACCTAAGGCCGGCCCTGGCTCGCAATCTCCGCTCTAATTCATCCCAAAGGTGTTCTATCGGGCTTAGGTCAAGACTCTGTACAGGCCAGTCAACTTCCTCCACCCCAAACTTGGGCATCCATGTCTTTATGGACCTTGCTTTGTGCACTGGTGCGCAGTCATGTTGAAACAGGAAGGAGCCATCCCCAAACTGTTCCCACAAAGTTGGGAGCATGAAATTGTCCAAAATGTCTTGGTATGCCTTAAGAGTTCCCTTCACTGGAACTAAGGAGCCAAACCCAACCCCTGAAAAACAACCCCACACCATAATCCCCCCTCCACCAAACTTTACACTTAGCACAATGAAGTCAGGCAAGCACCGTTCTCCTGGCAAACTCCAAACCCAGATCTGTCCATCGGATTGCCAGACAGAGAAGCGTGAATCGTCACTCCAGAGAACACGTCTCAACTCCTCTAGAGTCCAGTGGCGGCGTGCTTTACACCACTGCACCCGACGCTTTGCATTGCACTTGGTGATGTAAGGCTTGGATGCAGCTGCTCGGCCATGGAAACCCATTCCATGAAGCTCTCTACGCACTGTTGTTGTGCCAATCTGAAGGCCACATGAAGTTTGGAGGTCTGTAGCTATTGAACAAACCCATACACATCCATCGGATTGCCAGACAAAGAAGCGTGATTCGTCCCTCCAGAGAACACGTCTCCACTTCTCTAGAGTCCAGTGGCAGCGTGCTTTACACCACTGCATCCGACGCTTTGCATTGCACTTGGTGATGTAAGGCTTGGATGCAGCTGCTTGGCCATGGAAACCCATTCTATGAAGCTCTCTACGCACTGTTGTTGTGCCAATCTGAAAGCCACACGAAGTTTGGAGGTCTCCAGCTATTGACTGTTGGCGACTTCTACGCACTGTGCGCTTCAGCATGCGCCGACCCCGCTCTGTCATTTTACGTGGCCTACCACTTCGTGGCTGAGTTGCTGTTGTTCCCAGTTGCTTCCACTTTGTTATAATAGCACTAACAGGTGACCGTGGAATATTTAGTAGCAAGGAAATTACACGGATGGACTTATTGCACATGTGGCAACCTATCACGGTACCACGCTTGAATTCACTGAGCTCCTGAGAGTGACCCATTCTTTCACAAATGTTTGTAGAAGCAGTCTGCATGCCTAGATGCTTGATCTTATACACCTGTTGCCATGGAGGTGATTGGAACATCCGAATCCAATGATTTGGAGGGGTGTCCCAATACTTTTGGCAATATAGTGTATAATAATATAGGAACAGATAATAAAACAGTGCCTCATTCTTTACACCCTCCTCCACCAAACGTCAACATTACTTTTAGTGTTAGAGAAACATCAGCCCCTTAATATACCCCTCCCAGTGCTCTTCGTCTACACTGTCATCTTCAAATATGCCTCAGCTCTCTGCCAGGTCTGCCACCTATGATACAGCCGCACACACTCCACACATGCGCACATATGCCATTGGTATCTTGGACCTTGTAGAGAACTGAAGTGTGTGCACACACCTCACATGTGTGCAGATGTGCTGTCGGTCTCTGCCTATTCCCAAATAGCGCCATGTCTGCACATGCGTGTAATCTCATGGCACGCATGAGCCCCTCAGTAAAACTGGTTCCTGGACTGTGTGATGGGAACATCCCAGAAGGCAGTGGGGGAGCTCCTATGTCTTTCTCACCTAAGCAAACAAAGAGGAAGTGCTGGGCTGCAGCCCCAAAAAAAGTTAAAAAACCTTTTAAAAAATGAGAAAACTTTCACTTGTAGAGAAGTGAGGGGGGAGACACCAGAAACAAAAATTTTATTTTTAACAAGTGAAGGTCCACTTTATGCAATAAAATATTAAGCAACCATCCATAATAAGACACTGGTTCAATAAAATGAATGGCATCAAACACATGGAGGACCTTACCAGCTCAATTAAGGGTATGGTTCAGATAAACATGGCCGTCACTAGAATTTATGAGGGTTGCAGAAAGTAGACCATTCCCAGGCACCCCACTGGCTTGTTGGCTCACATGTCTAGGGAATAGAGGGTTGTATACAGGATACCCAAAACAGCAGCAAAGAATTATCTAACCCCAGTAGATTCTTGTAGTATCTTTGAACTCTGCCACATTAGGTAGGTCAGGCAGATGGCTACCTTCAAGTATCTTCAGCCCCTCTCACAGGATAGTAATGAACCTTTAAGCCGGGATCAGCAATCTGACTGTAGTTGTGGATTTTTTTAGCCAGGGACGCCCACCGACATAACCGATCCAGGCGAACTCTCGCTGCAAATACACAGCTCTGACCCAAATGTCAACAAAGGGTGGAGCGAGTCGTGACACAACAGGACTTGTTCAGTAACAAATACCGCTTACTCATTCACAAGGGGGGGTGGCATTTGAGTGCCCCCTTCATAAAAGGGGACATCCATATTCCTATAAGCCCCCTGCCCAGACACACCCACAAACACTGGGCAGGGTTGTGGGGATGAGGCCTTTGTCCTCATCGACATGGGAACAAGGTACCCCCCTGGCAAAGGACCCTCCCCATGTTGAGGTCATGTGGCCTGATATGGTGCAGGGGGGGGGGGC
>NW_017306433.1:1778486-1799006 GCF_000935625.1 Nanorana parkeri
GTTGTTTTTTTGTTTTATTTTTACTGTTAAGCAACATAAATTCATTCAGAATGACATTGGGGAATAAATATGAATGCATCAGAAACTTTTGTTATTGGAAAATTTGAATACTTTCAGATTCGTTATTTTTCATTTGCAAATTCGAATGTCCGAATTTGCGATATTCGTCTGATTTTCAATTTGGAACTAAATAAATCACACATGTCTGTCTAGTTTAATCTAAAAGATGCATTCAATTACTTTAACTATTAACAAAAATGTATCTTATTTGTGTATCACTCAGTTGTAGATCCTCAAATCTTCTCTCAATTGGTGCTGACACTGTCCTTCCTTCTGGACGTCTGGAGGGTGGCTACTTTTATTCCCCATACTCCCTGTGTGTGTTCTAAAGTAGCCAATGCTCAAGGTTACCCTCCTTTAAAATCATTTTTACTTTACAGTACTGGGTTTTATTTCTTATATTTCACAATCTTAACCAGTTCAGCTCTCACACCTGTACACCCTTATGGACCAAAGCAGTTTTTACACTCCTGCTATGGGTCGGTTGATTCAGCAATACATTTGTTATTACTTTAGTAACTAAAGGCAAACTTCTTTGTTAGATTTGGATAGAGTGGTGAGGGTTTAGAACCACTGTCAGGTTTTTATTGCTGAGTCTTCATTAGGAAGATTCACTTTTTCTATTGTCTAATAAAAATGAGGGTAACTCTAAACTTTGGGGTTGCCATCATAACGGGAATAGAGGGGAAATCTTTCAATAGGGACAGTTGTTTCTGTGGCAATTGAACATGAGATTTCCCTCACATTGGAACGATATCCTCTCACAGAAAGTAAAAGGTAAAATATCCCTGATGAGACACAGTTGCCAAAAAGAACTGACAGTGGTTTTAAACCTCTCAGCAATATTTTGCATGGGGCCCCCGCACACCGCCCCCAAACGCCCGCCCACCAATAAAAAAGGACCTACCTCCAGAACACATTGCCGTGCCTGCGCCGTCTCCATTCTCTTTAACTCTGCTCTTGCTGGCTTTGACGGCAGACCCGAAGAAGAGATCACTCCACCGCTCACTGCTGCAGAGCCCCCCACCTGAAACTCCTCACAACCCAACTGAGAGTGACCCTGCAGAGCTCACCTGAGACACCACACAGCCCACGATAGACCCCCACAGAGCCCGCCTGAGATCCTGCACAGCCCACCATAGATTTCACAGAGCCCATCTGAGAGTGACTCTGCAGAGCCCAACTGAGACCCTGCACAGCCCACCATAGACCCTGCAAAGCCCACCTGAGACTCTGCACAGCCCACCTGAGAGTGACCCTGCAGAGCCAACCATAGACCCCGCACAGCCCACCTGAGACTCTATATGGTGGTCTCTGCAGGGTCTCGGGTGGACTTGTCAGGATCCCTTTCCTTTGCACACATGAGCTCCTCTTACCTGTCAGCCCTGAGCTGCCCGCTGCTGGGCCCTGGCCTCCTCCACCACAGATGCCAGACCGGTGCTGCTTGGCCCCGGCCTCCTCCACCTCTGCTGCTGGCCCCCAGCCTCCTGGCTAGGCCCCCCTCTGCATCGGGCCCCATACCGACTGCGTGGGTCACCACTGGTTCTGGTTATGGGAGAGTATGTGGCCTCCTTCCATTATGCAGTGTTCAGGCCTAGCATTGTAAGGGGCAACACCATCCAACAGGAAGCTTACACAGGGTTTGACTCTCAGAGGAACTGAGCAGTGTGGGAGCATTGGAAAAGGTAAGTTTAAGTGGGTCGGGCAGTGGGCCAGTAAAAGACTTGAATAGGCAAAGAGACAGAATCTTGTTAATAAATAAAAATCATATATATCCAGTTATCACTAATCTGCAAAATATGGTTTACACAGCTGCGGCCTCTCCTTCCCCTGCATCACCCAGCTGTGTTCTGCACTGTGCAGGACTGAGCTGGTAAACTAATAGATTACATCTGCTCTCCTGTCAGTGTGACAACCGCCCACTCTATAGGTAATTGTCTCTTAGCTTAGTAAGTGAGGTGAAGCTCTGCTGACTTCCATTATCCAATCATATGCAGGCAAAAAATACAGTTTCAATATTGGGTATTATTTTAAAAATAATTTTTCACATATTCATTGAGCTAAGGGAAACTTTCTTTGAAACTGGGCATTTTTCTTGAAAACGGAAAGCTTACATTAGCTCATTACTAGAAGCTTTGTGTGCTTCTAATAAACAGAGCATTGCGCTGCCACATAGATCTGATAGTTACACAGGGAAAGCTGTGTTCTCCCTGTGTAATCTGCATGACTAAGCTATCAGTTTGCCAGCTCAGGTCCTGCTCTGCATTCCTTAATGAATGAAAGTTACAATTGTAGGTTTCAATCATTAATTACTATGAATGGAATTGATCAAAACTGGAGCAGGCAAAATATGGAGCAGCTGTGCATGGCAACCAATCAGCCTCTCTCTTTCATTTTCAAATCTTAACTGAACAAACTGAAGATAGAAGCTGATTGGTTGCCATGCAAAACTGCTCCAGATTATGCCTGCTCCAGTTTTGATAAATTCCCTCCTATGTGTTTTTTCCCTCTCTCTGGCCCTTGTCTTTGTGCTTTTTGTCTCCCTTCCTCAATGTTTCTGTTGCTCCCCTGGACCACAGCTTTTGGTCATTTGTTCCGTGGCATAACATCCAATGCTACCTGTGACGTTTGTCTCCCTGAATGTTCAGGGATTGAATGAGCCATGTAAACGCTCTCAACTTGCTTACTCCATGCATAAGCGGCGTGCACAGGTCCTCTTCCTACAGGAGACCCACTTCAGGGATCCCGTAGCCCCGCGGCTGTCCTCACGATATTACCCCCTCGTATATACTAGTAATAACTCCATTTCTAAATCCAAGGGGGTGGCCATACCAACTAATTTAAACATTGTATCCCCTTATCAACTCTTAGTAAACGCTCAGATTTTTTAAATTAACTCCTTTATCCCATTCTTCCCTTAGTATATATTACCTATTCTTTATTTATAAACTTGTAAGGATGTGTAAAGAATAAACAAATAATAAGAGAATATTCTCTGAAGGTAAGTAAGAAAACAACAAAGGAAGAAAGGAAAATTAGTGACTCATTTGTGAATAAGTAGAGAAACATAGTGAAAGGGAGAAGGAAAGACCCAAACCTGCATGCTGATGGTGGGGGGAAGATCAGGGAGGGCAGGACAATACTAAAGAGTTCAGGAACATACCATAGGGTCTAACCCACTGAGACTTCATCAGCCAGCAAAACGGTTCTATTATCCTAGGACAAGCAGGATTATTCACAAAAGGGTGACGAGTTTGGAGAAAGCAAGAAAAGTGAACAATCTAGGCCAAAATAGTTGATTTGGAAAAATTTTAAGATTCAGCTCACATTCCAGTTCAGCTATGTTGTCCTAGATTGTTGACTTCTTCTGTCTTCTCCAAACTCTTCACCCTTTTGTGAATAACCCTGAAAGTGTATTGGTGCCAGTAGAACCACTTTAGAGAGAACTTCTGTTCCTGATGTTTCAGTGAGGCTGTTAGATTATCCATATGTTCAATCGCTTGGATTTTAGAGTACGTGAGGGCCCATTTTAGCAAGCTCAGCTTGGGTGCCAGAGAACCTTGTCCCGGCTCTGCATTCCATCAAATAAGCTTCCAGGGTCAGTCACAAAAGGGTGAAGAGTTTGGAGAAGGCAGGAGAAATTAACAATCTAGGACAACATAGCTGATTTGGAAAAATTATCCAATTCAGCTCACTTTACAGTTCAACTATATGGTCATAGATTGTTCACTTCTCCTGTCTTCTCCAAACTCTTCACCCTTTTTTGAATAGCCCTGTAAATGTTTTCAGGTGGTCTCCTATATAACCTACAATAGGATTGTCAATCATGGTAGTTCTGGAATGCCTTTCTCCTTTTTTCTAAGTAAAAAATTAGTTTGCTATCTGAAAGCGGATTTCCTTTGACAGTAATTGTTTTCTTTACTCGCTGTTATTTACGTAGATGGCACATATATTTAGAACAGTAACTAGGTAATAGACCTCAGAGTTAAATGAATGGGTGAATACTGAATACCTGTCTGTTTGACACATAGCCTGCACCTGTGTTTTCCACACAAACACTTTCCTTGGCTATGATACAAGCTTTTCATCATCTTGTCGGAAAAGCACTGAAAGTCAAACACAAGGATATGAACGTCCAAACTCCTTCCATAGGGCATTTGTCACTATCAAAAGATGCAAATATGAGGGTATTGTTAAACACATTTTTGAAGTCCAGGAACCACTAAAGGCTATTATGAGCATTAGAGTAAGACAACCCAGGTTATATGAGTGCTGGCAGCTTTAGAATCCAGCTGATATTTGGGGAACATGGTAAGAATCTTCCCCCAGATCCTAATGCAACTGTTCCCAGTTTCGTGCCAAATTAGATGGCCTTTCAGCTCCTGGTGGTTTCTTCATATTCCAGGAACCACTAAAGGCTATTATGAGCATTAGAGTAAGACAACCCAGGTAATATGAGTGCCGGCAGCTTTAGAATCCAGCTGATATTTGGGGAACACGGTAAGAATCTTCCCCCAGATCTCAATGCAACTGTTCCCAGTTTCGTGCCAAACTAGATGGCCTTTCAGCTCCTGGTGGTTTCTTCATATTTTCTTGTAGAAAACCCACCAGTGATCACATTGCTCAATATAATGACTACTTGTACCTTCTTACATGCATTCCAAGTGGAGCTTCTTTTGAGTTATAACTCAAAATTTTAAAAGAGAAGTAGATTTTTTTAAGCCTCCATGGTAAAAATAATATTTTGTATTTTGAATGTTTACATTATTAAATAATATTTTGTAGAAATAAATAGTACAGAGTGTACCAGTGGCAGAATTAGAAAATCCTTATGTGTTCTCTAATAAGAGCCCACATAAGTAGCTGTTTTCTCTCCATTTAAATGTCCATATGGAGCTGTGTAGACCAGGGAAAAAGGTGGTAGGAAGGGAAGATGTGACTCTTTCAGCTGTGTGTGCAATCTAAGCTTCCGCTATTGAACTATGTGAACAACATAAATGTGAATAACATTGCGAATGCAGTATTTGGTACATACATGGCTAAAAAAAGAGAAAACATTTTCAAACTGTATTTTTTTAGATCTTGAACATAATATTTAAATAAATAAACAATATTCAAAACCTCAGAGCGATATTCCCAGATCGCCGCCCTATAGTTTACCCCACTAGTAACAGCTAATGAGGTAGCAGGCCACCAAAGGATCAAGGCAGAAACAAGGCTAGAGAGCAGAAGTGGATTAGCAACCAATAGAAAAATGCCAGGAAATAATAAAGATTGAATTTAAAGAGGAACTGCTTGTTTTGGTCTAGGGGTGCAAATGAAGACTATACTTACCTGATTCTCAATCCCGCCTGGCTGCTAGAGCAGTTCCTGTAGCCTTTTCTCCCCCCGCGCTTCAGAGATCTAAGCCCCGCTGACATCTCATCGGGTCTTTGCAAGGTCCATTCTCTTACATTAGATGTGAGGACACCAAGGGACATACTACAGCTGGAGAAGGGGGGGTGGGGAGAGGTGAGCAGTCACCGACGCTACATCAAAGATCAAGTGAGTGTATCTTCTTTATTCCGTTCCCTAAACCAAAACAAGCAATTAACCCTTGCATGTGAGGGGGTAGCCCCACTATAAGGGTTAACTTTTGAAAATCCTTGAGATCTGCTTTAAAAAACACAGTGGTGAAGAGTGCCCAGAAAGACCAAAGGTCTTATGAATTAATTTAGCCATGCATTCATTCGGATATATTTTGTGACATTTAAGTTTGAATCAATGTTTATTAAAACATGTTAAAATATGTAGAGAGTGAGATAGATGTTTTTAAAAGTACATTATCAGGTAACAGGCTGGATTCTCTAAATGGAGGAAAAACTAGACCACTAATTTGGTCTAGTTATTGCACATCAGTCAAACTCTGCACTTGTAATTTGCTAAACATGCAAATCCAATGTCCGCACCTCTATATTAAATGCTTTAATTGACTGATTCTCATTATGAAGAAAAATTGCTTCCGTCTGCTTAAGTGATGCTTTGTTGAAATAGATCATGCAGGTAAAGTTCACAAGTCTTACTTAGATTGCATTTCTAAAGTTTATGTAAAATTATATGCAATATCAAGCATTCAGATGGTCCCAGTAATGAAAGCTAATTTCAGATTAAGCTGGAATTTAATTTTCACTACTTTCAATATGAGGTTGGCTTTTTGTGCTTTTTTACGTCATTTTTAAGGATTACACAATACGCAATAGCAACTTTTATAGTATCCAGAACAGAAAAATGTAATTGAAAACAAAGATGAGTCCACCTGTCTCCTATCTAGAAATAAATATTAGATCCACATTGTTTGGCTTAATACAACAGTTTAAAGTGAACCTTTACCCCCTTTGGCTAGCATACAGCTCTGCATCAACTTACATACATTAGCTAAACAAACATATTTTTTATTTAACTTACAATCTCTTTTTTTCAACTTCCTAGTCCGCTTTGGCACAAATTATGTAATCATGCCCAAGTGTTGCATTCTGGGAAGGTTACATCAGCAGAACATTACTGGAAAATCTAATCTGCAATCTCAAGAGAACTCAGGCAACAGCATTTTCCTCCCCTGAGATGATGTGCATGGTCCCATGTCCTAGTCACATGTGACAGAGTTCCAGGAATTAAAGAGAGATCTAGTAACCTACCCTTAGTAAACATGGCCACAGTCAGAAGACTGGGAAAGAAAACAGAAATAAGGTATGCACAGAATACAAAGCTGGCAATTATCTAGAAGTATCTGTTTGTATATTGTTATTGCTAAACATTTCTAAAGGTGTCTTTGTTGTTATTTTGAAGAAATGGGTAAAGTTCCTCTATAAGTATAAGTACATAAATACAGTACTGTATATGGTAACTGTTTCCCCTGCCATAGAATTTGTATCTTTGTCCACCCGGTCCTCAATTTAGCACAGTCCTGCCAAAAAGCACAGTCAGGCTGATGGTATGATGTTTGTCTAGTGCAAGTAACCAGCATACTGCTCTCTACACAGGGCCATCCCTACCATGTACGCAACCTGAGGCAGTAAAGCGGTGGGGTCGGGGCTAGGTTCAGCTGATGCTTCTGATGGTGCTGGGGGGGGTTGGTACTTTGTGGCAGATGGAGTGGGAAGGGTGGAAACGGCTGTGTAGAGCTATGCTGTGTGCGCCTCTCTGTCCGGTCCTGCCCAATTCACTGACATCACTGGTTGTCAGGAGCTTGCTGGGATGCCAGCCAGAGCGTCCCACTCAGCTCCCTGGCAACTGATTATGTCAGTGAGGGGGGGAGCCGACAGAGCGACACAGGTTGCTAAGAGCTCTGCCACCCCGCACATCTGCTGCCCCCCTAATGAGATGCCACCTGAGGTGACTGCCTCAGGCTCCCTTATTAACAGGGCGTCCCTACTTCTCACTCAGCATGTTCCCTGTAAGAATGCATGATGCAGGCATTCAGCACCCCTAACTGTCTCCTTGTTCTACTGTACAGGAATCTCCAAAAAGCTAATACAACGGAAAATTTAGGTGCATACACTAGTTAAGATTTGGTTATTTTTGAAAAATTCCTAACTACATGTATTGGTGTTTTTTCTAATATCTGCTTAGAGGTCAGGTTTAAAGGCCATCTGAAGTCTCATACCTATTTTCCCTTTATAGTCCTGTACCCTTAGATGTTATAATTTGTCGCTCATTTTTGCTGTGACTTCAATTGGGCTTTAAAATGTATCTAAACACGAGAACTAAAATGTAATGCATTGAAACTTACTGGTACTTAGAAGTGTTGGCTACATTTGTTTTATTTTTTCATTCTCTTTTTCCTTTATTTGTAATTGGTGAGCCTGCCAGCAACATACTTTCTGTCCTGGAGTGACAGTGCTCGCTTGCTGTACTGTATCTATGGGCAGGGCTGCCCCTATAATGAGGCAGCCTGATGTGGTTGCCACGGGCAGCATCTCATTGAGTCACATGGGGGGTTCTGGCCCTTTTGGCCAGAGCGGCCCAGGTTTCTAAGAGCTCTTAGCAACCTGTGACATTCTGGCCAGTGTCCTGCATGGTATCCCACCCAGCTCACTGGCGTCACTGGTTGCCAGGAGCTGAGCAGGATAGCTGGATGCTCTGGCTATTGGCAACCAGTGATGTCAGTGAGCTGGATGGGACGCCATGCACCACTCCCTGCCCCCACCCAGAGAATGTGCACCATGAGCCGCCACCACAGCTTCCCCTGGGAAAGCAATGTTATCACCCTAGGCTGCTCTCCTGTTTTGGACTAAAAGTACCTCTCCCTCTCTTTACATATGGGGGAGATGTTTTTTAGCTCACATAAGATAGCTCAAAAGGCCGATAGCATTGTTTCAGATTTCTGTTCAGTGTGTAAGAAATAACATGGACTCAGTGGACTCATGAGAGGCTCAACAGGTAATTTGTTATACGTACAATTAGAAAACGGTTTTGGCCCGAAAAAATTAAATAATGCAGCCACTGCATCTAATGACTACAATAAGCTATTACATTAAGCTACAAGCTACAATGTATTACTTTTTTGTTTTATAAACATTAAGTACATGAGTAACGTGTGTTATATTTCTTTTTTTCTGATGGTGATATTGGAATGGTGACAGGATCTAGCACTGTTTAAGAAGCCCAGGCCATAAAGGATTTACATCAAACTGAAAATGAGCACTTTGGAGCATGTGCTGTGTCCATTCTGTGAACAAGTCAAAGACGAGATCTCAGCCAGTTCTTGAGGTTGTCTGTCTTCTATTGCACCTTAATTCATATAAGCCTTTAAACCTGCAGTTTTGATCTGGACTGTTTAGTGCTGAGGGGTGGTGTGCAAGAAAGTGTCGACCAGATTGAGAATTGCTGCTCTAGGCTATTAATCCGGCCAGGTTTAGTTTTAAGCCAATCTGCAGTAACATGGTTTTAGCTCTAGCCTTCATTTTCTCCTCAGTCTAGATGTGTTAGTGATGCTAAGGCAGCATTCACACCTTGGCATTGTGGTAAAAAGGTGTATTTTACCGCACGTTATTGCAAAATATAGTAATGAGCAAACCACAGTGCATTGCAGGACCATTTATTCTGAATGGCACCCCAACACACATTCCCAACTGCAGTATTTTGCGTGTTATTGTTTTTTTTCTTTTCTTTTACATGTTCATAATTCTTTTTCACTTTCAGTAAAAAGATCTAAAGAAGAAAACACAAATCTTTAAAGAAAAAAAAGAACACAAAAAATTTACAGAATGAAACACAAAAAGTGGGTTTGAGGTTTTACTTTTTTTTAGGGGAGGGGGGGGGGGGGTTAATTTGTTTAGGGCCTTTTTTTTTATTTTATTTTTTATTCTGGGATTAGCAAAATGACCAGTACAACTTGTTCGTGACACAGGTGAAGCTGCCCTTGACTTTAGCACATTACCACATACTTGTCTTAGGAAATCCACAGGATTCCTAATGTCAAGCAGGCCTAAAAGGGGAGGCAGAGGTTTTGCATGCACAGCTAGTACGGGGCAAGCAAATTCTGCATCTGCAAATGAACAAATGCACCATTGAGAAGATGTGCTGCAGAAGAACCTCTTGTCCGCATTTCCAGATAGTGACAGCATGGTCTCCCATGCCCAATGTGCTTCCAATCCTCAGATTGCTGAAAGGAGGAGAATCGGTTGCCATAATTGCCTCAGAAATGCTTTGAAGTTGTCTTTCCAACCACAAGAGGCAGGCCGGGCTAGAGACAGCAGTCGCAGGCTGTGCCCAAACCATGATTGCAGACTACCTGAGGTCTAGAGCTGATCCAAATGCTCTTAAAAGTGAGGACCCTATGCAGGGGCGTAACTAGAAATCACAGGGCCCCATAGCAAAATTGTGTATGGGGCCCCGTGATTGCTAGTTATGCCACTTGCAGAGCCCACCATAGACTCTCTATGGTGGGCTCTGCAAGGTCTCAGTTGGGCTGCATGCATCTTACCTGTCAGCGTTGTCCACCTCCGTGGTCGCCGCCGCCGGGCCCCCGCCTCCTCTTCCATCCTCGGGCTCCACCTCCTTCTATCGACGGGCCCCGCCTCCTCTTACATCACTGGCCCCACCTGCTCTTAGATCGCTGGCCAGTGATGTGAGAGGAGGCGGGGTTGCTGTTAGGCGGGCCCCGCCTCCTTCTTACCTGCAAACGCCGGTGTAACCGGCCTATTCTGCAGCATCTGCTGGCTGTCACTGACACAGCTCCGCAGCGGCTGTGAGGGGGAACGTTCTCCCTCACAGCTGCTGCTGAAGTAAGTCAGTGACAGCCAGCACCCAAGACGCCATAGCGACCCAGGCGGCCCACACGGCATCAGAGGGATGCCCTGGCCGGGCCCCCCTGTGCCCGGGCCCAATAGCGACCGCCTGGGTCGCTATGGCGATTATTACGCCACTGACCCCATGGACTATTACGTGTCCAGGATGGACCAATGGAGCTTCTGGCTCTCCCGTGAACCAGCTCACTTTCATAAAAATGTCACGATTAGTAATGTAATTAGTAATGATTGCAAAACCCCTGCAGCTGATGCTACCGACTACATTTTTCCTTGTAATCCAGCTCCACCAAAAAACTGGACCTTACACCATTACCAGCTCCTGCCACCTCTGCTGGCCTGCCACCATTACCAGCTCCTGCCACCTCTACTGGCCTGCCACCATTACCAGCTACTGCACCCTCTGCTGGGCTGCCATCATTACCAGCCCATGAAGCCTCTCCTGCCCTATTCCAGTGTGCCAGTACTGTAAATGTACCACACACATAGGAGATTATTTACTAAAGGAGTAAAGCATGTTCACTTCGCAAGGGAATTTAACTTAGCTCAAAAAATCACTAAGCTTAGTGAATGTGGTGAAAATTCACTTTGCAAAAGATATCCAATTATGCGCAAGAAAAATAAATTGCACATTATTGGATGATGGAAGTCACCAAGGTGTCTCCTCTTTTGCTAAGCTAAGGGAAAATCCTCTTGCAAAGTGAAAATTTACTTTGCTTAGTCAACAGTTTATTTACCTTTAGTAAATCAACGCATAATGTTTCCACAGCTGGGTCTCAGCACTGATACTTGTTCCCCATGGCAGTGCCCAGTTCCCAATCCCTTGCCCATTACCCTTGAAAATGGCCAGAATTGATTTTGAAGATTCCCCCTTTCCCCCACCCTACATAGACTTCAGAGGGGTTTTGGATTTAAAAAACAACTAAAGCCAAAGTTTTTCGGCTTTAGTCCTCTTGTTGGTCAAAGGAGTACATTTACTAATGTATTCCTGTGACCAAAAGTCAGCATCTAGGGGGCTACTGCCTGCTATTTGCTGACAGCACAGAGCCGCGCTGTAGCTGGGAAACATCCAACAATATTGTCAGGATCCACCCCAGTGCCTGATTGCTCTGCCTCTCTAGAGGCAGAGCCAGCTGTGCCCACCCCCTCCCCTGTCTATCCCTCCAATGAGTGCTGGAGGAACAGAGAGGGGAGGGGGAAATCCTTGTGGGGAAAGGTGACTGATAGTCACCGCTCTCTGCAGGGAGAAGATTGTAAACTGAATGATCAGTGGTTTGTGATCGCTCAGCTCTTGATCTATAGAGCCAGCATGTGACAGCTACAGTATCACACGCCGGCTCTAAGTATTGGGAAGAGTACATTTTATTCTCCCAATACTTCTCCTTTAAGTTTGCAATATTCAGACTTTATAATGGGGTCAAGGAATGCCTAGCAAATTAAACCCAGACAGATTCGCTCATGCCTAGTCCTGATCTGAAGAGCTTTTGAGGGTCTATAGGTTAACATCTCCATCTTACTGCAAAAGGTATTGGGCCCATGTAATTATTTGGGAACAGCAAAGGATTCAAGGAACTGATAAGCAATAATAGCCACAGTTCAAAATCTACCATCACTACCAGTCTTTTCTTATTAAGATGGCTAAATGGTTTGTACTCTTGCTTTACATCACTGTGGTTCTGGCTTAATTTTGCATGGAAGACACAATCAACTTGAAGTTTTGCTCACTTGCTCAAAAAAAAGTGCACTGATGACTGTGGTAGCGACACTAGAATGTAGGCTTTGCCGGGATATGGAAATAAGTTACTAGATGTATTGTGTACAGTGCAACAAAGTGTGTTGGTGCTATAAAATTAGTAAAATAAATATAATTTCCTGGAAACTTCCCTACTTTAAGATGTTTTCAGAGATCCACTTTTACTTATAAAGATAGTTTACGTGTTAATTTTAAAATATTAAAAAAATATCAGTTGGGAAACAATTAAGCCTAAATGAAGTGTAGAGGGGATTTGGGGCATCTCTGAGATGCTTCTCATTTTTTCAGGGCTGGGCAGGGAAAATGCCATTCTGTGTTGTCTTTTTGGATTACCCTTTAACCTCCTTCACTCACAATAGAGAAACAGGAGGAGACTGGAGCTTTGTTATTTCTGAGAGATTAAGGCCAGTTATTTATTGAAAAGAAAGGCTAGCGAAACCTCCAGTAAATAGTTTACATACGATATGGCTTTATATAAAGTAAGAGTGTATGCTGCAGTTTTGACTGTTCATAGAATCTAAAAGTTGAGACTGATTTCTAGACATTTGTAAACTCCTAATTCCGTACTGGTAAAGTATGGAAGCTACGGAAGAAAATGGATACCACAACATGCACATGCCCCAAGGGTCTCCAAAAAATATATGCATTAAGCATTCCAAGGATTAGAAATATATGACATATGACTTAAGTCAGTTTAAGGGATTCAGTGAAATACTATCACATATTGGTGGGCTGCATGAAATACTTATGACCAAAAATATATTTTTATAAGCATATATAAATAGTAATTATTATAATGATAATAACGATGGAATAAATAAAAGACAGCAGTGGCCAATCAACAAATGCAATTGCAGCGACATTATGACCATGCATTGGAGTCACTACCCACATACAAGTAATTGATTACTTGTTACATTTTAAAAATAAAATTAAAATAAAAAAAAAGTGATAACAAAATAAAATTAAAACCAACCCTGCTGCCCCTGCCATCTGGTTGCCATTCGCCATTGAAGGAGGGGGGGCGACGACGACATTGAGGAATCCGGCCTTGGGGCAACAGAGAGCATAAACCCTGCAGTAATGGTCACATTGGTGTTCCACTGTGGTTTGAATACTAATGTAGGTGTTACTAGTGCAGGAGTATTTCTAATATGGCTGATAAAAGGTAATGATGTAGTGGATGTGATTGGCACAAGGGCACTAAATTTTTGGTATCCCGCACTTGTAATACGTACATGAGTGTTCAAACCACAGTGGCACACCAATATGACCATTACTGCAGGAGCTGATTCAATTATTCTGTAGGGCCGGGTTTAATAAACCTGTCACCTCCAATACAGGAGTTCTGACATAGTACTGTGCTGGCTCTCCTGTGACAGCTGAGATGGGAAGGTTGCGAGTGCAGCTCACCCGTCTCAGTGTTCACTGCTCTGCTCCCCGCTCTCCATCCTGAACTACCTCTCTGTGGGGGGACCTTGAAAACCACGGCGAAGAGGGAGGCGGCCAGCAGGGAGAGGTAGCCGGAGGTGGGGGCAGCGGAGGAGGACGGACGAGCAGGCTAATTACAAGTGATCTCGGCATCGCTGGGATCACTTGTACAAAACGAGCTGCAGCTTCCCCGCTCTACATATAGCTCTGCTTTCCCAAAGCAGGGCTAACTGTAGAAAAAAACTACCCGCCCTGCACCCAGAATTGCATGTCCCTGGCATTAGGGCAAAAGGACTCCCACACTCCTGCCACCCCTCTAATCCCTGCCACCCCGAGGCTGGGCCTCGGTGGCCTTGTAGGAAATCCGGCCCTTGTTCCGTGTGCTACTAAAGAGTCAAGTTACTTCGAAGAACTTCGGCCAGTGTGTGGCCTCGTTGGCATCTTCCATCTGTCAAAAGTAAATTTTGTAATCGACTTTTGTGAAAGGAGACAATCTGAAATGTCCTAGCTGAACATTGACTGCAGCCAATCAGCCCAACAGGGGGGATTATCCCATCTACCTCTTTTGGGTATGTCCAGCTTCATTGAAATAAGGGAAGTGCAAGGGACCACAAATAGACTAGCAACCCAGCAAAACAAGCCTAACACTCTCATGGGCTTGGTGAGCTAGGCTGAAAAAAAAAGTTGAAGCATTGGTATTTGTGCCTCATATTGTACACCCCCATAAACCTAGTCTTCCCCTTTATATAATATGAATTCAATTGAAGAATGCAGCAGATATGTGCAGGGCCAAGGTGTTTGAGGAGTTCCCAGGCCACGTGACAAGTCCTTCCTCTGCAGAACCTAAGCAGATAGAGGGAAATCCAACCTTCTGCCCTATACCCTCACAAACTCAGTAAATAAAAAATAAACAGGATGGTGGCTTGTAACGTCCCCAGTATATTACAGTGATATGTATGTGTCATTAATAAAGTTTGAAAAATGCACTGTATGCTTCAGGTCCATTTCTTAGGCTGGTCCAGCTCAATAAGGTGCCTTACCATGAATAATGAAAGGGGGAGGTTAGTATAGAAACCATTCTCCTTTCCTACACTGTGTCAAGTGGAAAAAGATTTGGAGTATGGTGTCTACAATATAAATGAGTGCTTCTTCTACTACCTTCAATGCACCTCAGCAGCCCAGAAAACACACATGCACCTTTTTTGACAGCATACTGCAACACAACACACACTAGTGTGTTGCTACCTGTTGTGCTGCAGTGCAGTGCACCTCTCTTGGCAAGGGGCACTGGGGAGCCATTCAGAATGAATGTTACCTCATTGCCCCATGGCAAGTAGCTTGTGGTGCTGTGGGTTGCTCTAACACACATGGGACCTGCATGTTCTCACAACACAGTAATGTAAATGGGGGCTTAAACATTGCTACTCTGTGCCTCATTGCATGCAATTTTGTAGGCAGCCTATTCATTTTGAATGAGCTTTTAACTTTTCTCAGCTTATAAAAAATGCCCCTTCATACATACTGTAAAAATATACTAACGATATGTTTATACAACAGTTGCTTTATACTATAGAAGTGTAATGTTTTAATTTCAAAGGTGGCCAAGCGTGTCTTACGTATTTTGTAACACTAACAACATCCCTTACTGAGGGCTGGGTATAAGAACTCAACTCTGCTTGGGAGATAGAAGTAATTACTATTATCACTTACATGAGAATATGGCATGAAACCAATACAGATAAATTTGCTGTAGTAAGTAAAAAACAAAAACAAAAACAACCCAATTGAATAAAGAGGCATCACTAAATTACTGCTATACAACTATTAAAATGTCTATTAAATAAGTTAAATGTGTCTGTTTAGGTGATATACAACTCTTAACGTCTATATTTCTGAAACATATCTTCCTGTATTTCTGGAGTTAAGAAGAAGCATTGGTATGTATACATACTTCTCTTCCCCAGGACCACAAATTTTGATTTTCTCAGAAAGGCATTGGATGCATTCGTTAGCTGCTTTACATAAACCACCCACTTCACTTCACTGCTTATGACAATTTGCCTGTGTTGCTACCTTTGGCACAAACATAACTGAGTCCTGTAGCTAGAAAGTTCCTAGAGCCCTTTCCTTCCATGGAAGACGCTCTCTAAAGGTTCAACATTAACATCAGATGACAGTCTTCCAATCAGATGAACTAGGTGCCCATCCAATGTGTCTATAAGCTCCTTTCACACTGTTGGCTAAGGTTTATTAGTAAGGATAGCAATCATGGAGGTTAGAAAACTCGTTGCTGTTTTTTTCCTTTGATAAGTACACGCTGGGTATGTCTAAACTCAACAAAAACGCCCACCAGAGCCGACCACTGACACCAAGGGCAATTAGAAAGTGTTTGCAAATCCAACTGCCCTCTGCTAAGCTGCAGATTCTTTTCAACACAAGGCATTTGGACATGCAAGTACAATCTGGCAGTCTTCTGGCAAGAAAGGTGGTCACATAAATGTCTAGATAAGCCAAGTGTTTACACTATGCCCATACAGTGGGGCAATGGAGTGAAAAAGAGCTTTATGGGAGATTAAAAAAGTCGGTTCTTCCAACAGAACCAGCTTCCAGTGTCAGTATGACCAGTGTGTTTTAGGGTTGTGTGACGTGAACCCAGATATTTATTTTCTACTGAGGAATGAATGCCAGTCATCTCATTCCGGAACATGTTCTTCCTAACTTTGTGTGATGGGAACACATTACAGCGCAAAATATGTAGGCAAAGGACACATACTTACCACGCCTCCAGTACCATGGACCATGACGATTAATACTTTTCCTTTGTTTTGGCTTTTCAAAATAACAAATGGAATAATTTAAAGGCTGGATAAAAGGTTTAGTGCAGTAAAACACTTTTGACAGTTAAAGCCTAAACCAAAAAAATCTACCCTTGCAGTAAGGCTATCCCCAGTCTGCAAAGGTTAAGTGCTTGTTTTTGTGTAGTAGTTGCAAAAAAGCTAATTTACTTACCTTGTCCCCACTTCTGCCGACTCCCTTAAAGCTCCTAGACCGGTCCCCCGCAGCCTCATCACATCTAATGCAGGTTCCATAGATCAGTGGTTCTCAACCTGTGTAACCTTAGGACCCACATTTGTCCTTGGTCATTCAGTCGCGACCCAGGTCACACTGCAATGGAATGCACGAGAACTGGAGTGGATCTTCAGCCCGGGGTCCTGTGTGGACTGCTGTGCTGTAACGGAGCTCCATCCATATGTGCATTGCTTGTACAGCTCCCTTGCGCGCCCTGTAGAGCTGCAGAGAGCCAGAATGTGACATCACTCTTGTCCAGGCACCTCTTTAAGACACATGAGGGAGCTGTAAGCAATGCACGTATGGATGGAGCTCCCTCGCGGCCATACACCCCCCAGCCCACCTCAAGCGGACAGTCTGCACCGGGCAGCATATTTTGCATGGCTGCTTGGTGCGAGAACTGACAGTGTTGCACTAAGGGGAGGCAGAGGAACCTCTCGCCTAAAAAAGTGGAAGGCATGCGGCGACCCACTGAACAAAGGGTCGCGACCCACTTTTGGGTCACGACCCACCAGTTGAGAACCAAGGCCATAGACCATGGTTCCATAGATGCCAATGGACACTTCACCAGCCAGAGTGGAGGGAGAGAAGAGGAAAGCGTAGACCGCCGGGGAAGAGGGGACCAGATAAGTAAATCTTCTTTGCTCCAGCCCAAAAACAAAAATGAGCACCCCATTGCAAGTGTAGTTTTTTTGGTTTACCCTCTATTTTTTATAGGTACCTATACATGAGGCCAAAAAGAGAGGCAACTGAGAAGGAAAGAGGGACAGAGGGATTTGGTTTGAAAAGAGGGACAGTCTCTCCAAATGAGCGACAGTTGAGAGCTATGCTTTTTTCCAGATCTCACACATGAGATCACACATGTGCTTTGTGCTGTCATAGCTGAGTAACAGGCATAACCCCAGCACATATCCTCACACAGACTTGTATTGCAGAGAAGGAGAGGGGGGTATCTGACCAGGTCTGTTTCATTACTGTGAGCAGTGGGTCTAACTCTGGTGCCTATTGGACTGCACAGTCATATTTAGACAGCTGTAATGTGGAGATAATTTGGAGGCGAGAAATTGCCATTTGACAGCATATCTTTTTCTGTGTTTTTGCTTTATAAATTACTGTAAAACCCTGCAAGGACTGCACCAGTAGAACATGAATGACTTATGTTTAGAAACAAAATACATCAGAGGCAACAAGGAGTCTACATGAGAACTGGATCTGTATTCCATTGGAACTGCCAGATCCAGTTCTCATTGCAAACAAGTTACACTGACACCCAGCGCTCATCCAGTCCTACTTCAGGCTACAAAGTACACCTTTTACTGAATTCACTACTTATTGTTGCTCAAGCCTTGAGGAAGGGTGAGTCTTATTTCCCCAAAACGAGTTGGCTGTATCTGACATTTCCATTCAAATAAACAATAAAAATGAACCTTCAATTACCTTTTTTTAAGAGGCACTCCTAACCAGACATGCAGGTTTTCAGTTTTTATGAAAATGTATTTTTAAAATTCCGTCAGCCTCACTGTGTGGTAAACCTGAACATAGACTCGTTGGGTTGGGGCAGGAAGCCGATGTATACAGGGCTGTCCCTACACTATTCATCGCCCCCTCGGGTGTGCTCTCAGGCCTCGTTCACACCAAACACAGTGCATTCTGGCCCGATTCTGGCCAGAACGCATTGCATTGCGGGTGGCTCACTATGTTGTGGGGCAGGAGGGGGCAAGCACTATTTTGTTCAATCCGCAGACATAATGTGGGTGCTTTTTTGGTCCAGGAACAAACTGTTCTGGTCTGGACATGGTCCAGACATGGTGTGAACAAGCCCTGAAGCTATTGCATCAACCTGACAGCCAGGCAACTAGTATTTTCAGAATGAGAGACCAGCAATGGCAGCCTCCACCTATGTGTCGTCATAGGTTTTTTCATGACTCATCCACTGTGGGACTTCCAATGTATCCTGATCCCTGTATCATGTAGATCCCCACTAGTTCTAGTGCAGTAAATCAGTGCGCGCTTCTCCAGCTTGTTCCATTTAACCCTTTGCTGGATACAATTTGCTACCATAGCAGTGTCAGGATCCCTGACTCCCTACAAAGTGTAAGATCTATACACCAGAACCGAACTAATGATGTGTATATCATTAGCGGATCCTTCTTGTGCCCCAATAGGTGTGCAGTGTGCAATGTGAGTGACTTGGCTCAGTCTAGTCATTTGCATCACTTCTTCCTCTAAAGCCATGTGCCTGTTCAGCTTGGCTGTACAGTGGAGGCGTGGCGGCAGAGCGGCCCTTGTCAATGGCTGCGCGCTGTGATTGGGCCGCACCTGGGTGGGCGTGGCCTCGGCTAGCACAGCTGGACAGGGCTAGTCGGTGCTCTGGGCTGAGCATCTGGAAGGGGGCCGGCTGAGTGTGCACGATCCATTGGCTGTGGATGGGGGCGCCCGCTGCCTACAATAAAGTGAATGGCAGCAGTGAATGGGAACCAGTCGCCTGGAATCTCTTCCACTCTCTCTGCATGTGAGAAACGAGACTAACAAGGAGCAGGGCGCCGGGGAAAGCGGAGCAGGACTAAACTATTACAGGACAAACTCATCTACACACAGGATTAGTCCGGGGACCCCAACGGTAAGTAGAATCCTCAGCATCACATACATGCAACGATCTATTAATACTCCTGCAGAAGCAGAGCGAGCACCATGTGTACAATGACAATCCGATCACTTAACAACAACAACAAAAAGTTTTATTCTCTGTGCTTGTCAAGTGATCCCCCCTTGACTGGTCTGTGCATAGGAGCTAATCAATATCCTATCTGATCAAAGTGATCGCTGCTGATCCCTGCTCACCAGACATGCCACTCATGAAGCTGGTGAACAAAGTTGTGACTGAGGATGAGGAGGGAAGGAGTTCTGTAAGACAGCTGCTGGAGAAATGATATTTATATAAAGAACGGACTCCTGTTTACAGTAGAAGTGAGCAATTCTTGGACACCACAAGAAAACTATTTATTCTGGAGTCATATCCCCTGCGAGCAACACAAACACCAGCGATCTCTGTGTGACTGGGCTGTGCAAAGCTTCATAGGACACATAGATAGATTCATGACACATATTTATTTCATACATGTCATGTCCTGTAGAAGAATAGATCCGAGATCTCCATGACAGCAGGCTCGCCGGCCGGGGTGGCTGCGCTTAGTACATGAGGCCGGCCTCTATGGAACCGTGCAGAACTTCCAGCACATTTTATAGGGATCCGAATTGCAGATTTGTTTACAATACTTTAGTACAACAGCTGCAGTATTGAAAGATCTCCCGGCGGAGCAGCTGCTGCAGCCTGGCATGCCAGGAGAGGAGAGTGAGAGACAGAGAGAGAAAGAGAGAGAGAGAGAAGAGAGAGAAGAGAGAGAGCAGCCAGGAGCAGGGATCTATAAACTTCCTATACATGTGTGTATGTGCCGAGAGATAGATGGCATGGGGTATACTGTATACACACATTCTTCACAGGGCCACAGGGAACTCACTGCACTCCAACATACTTCACACACACAGCTCTGTACAAAGCAACTCTAATTACATCTCATTGTAATATTATAACTTAAAATGTATATTAAAAAATACTATATAATATAACATGCACTTTAATTGCCGCAATATAAGGTGAATAATTGCAGAACGATTGAAGTACATATATATTTACATATTACATTTATTGCCAGCATGAATAGGTGTAGAATAGACTCTGAACTGTAAAAATAGAAATATGTAACCATGCATTACATCTACTATTAATAGGTGTATAATAGGTGCAGAACAGTAAGAATAAATGTATGTAAAGTTACATTAAATATCAGCATTGATACATGTTGATGTACAGATGGGACAGAACTGCAAGAAAAAATATATTTAAATATCAGCATTAGATGT
>NW_017306433.1:1799035-1807574 GCF_000935625.1 Nanorana parkeri
TATATATATATTACATATATATATATACATAAATATTAAATACATTTAATATTAGCATTCATAGATGTACAGAAGGGACAGAACAGTAAGAATATATATATGTAAATATTAAATACATTTATTATCAGCATTCATGGATGTAAAAGGGACAGAACTGTAAGAATACATGTAAATATGAATTCCATTTAATATCACAATTTATTGATTTACAGAAGGGACAGCGCTGTAACAATAAATATATGTAAATATACATTACAATAAATATCAGCATTAATAAATGTACAGAAGGGACAGAGCTGTAGGGACAAATTTATGTAAATATAGATTGCAATAAATATTAGCATTATCGGTGTACAGAAGGGACAGAACTGTAACAATAAGCTTATGTAAATATACATCACATTTAAGATCAGAATTTATAGATGTACACAGGGACAGAACTGAAAGAATAAATATTTGTAAATAAACGCCACATTTAATATCAGCATTAACAGAAGTACAGATGGGACAGAACTGTCACAATAAACACAGGTAACTGTATTAGATGTAATATCAGCATTATTAGACGTATAGTAGGTGTATCATTTTAAGAATAAATATATGTAACTATCAATAAGATTTATTACCAATGTACAGAAGGGTCAGAGCTGTAGCAATAAATATAAGTAACTCTGTATTAGATTTAATATCAGCTTTACTAGACGTATAGTAGATGTATCATTGTAAGAATAAATATATTTGTAACTATGAATGCGATTTATTACCAATGTACAGAGAGGTCAGAACTTGTAACAAAAAAAACAAGTAACTCTGTATTAGATTTAATATCAGCTTTAATAGACGTAAGGTAGGTGTGTAATTGTAGGAAGAAATGTATGTGACTAGGAATTAGACTGACTATCAACATCCATAGATGTACAGAAGGGTCAGACTCGTAAGAATAAATATCTGTAACTCTGCATTAGATTTCATATCAGCAATAATTGTTGTACAGAAGCAACAAAGCTGTAAGATTAAAAGTAAATCTATATTTCAGGAGTTTAGTAAATGCCTGACCAATTGGGCACACCTGTCACCCCACCGGTCCCCCCTGTAAAATTTATGAATGTTACAGGAAGGAAGTGATGGTTAAAATCTGTTGTTGAATTGTTGGTGATTTAACAGGAAGCAGATCTTGTGAGATTACCACCCACGGATAGCAGAGTCCCCGGCGGGGTACACACAGTGCTGCACTGGCCCTCAGCGATCAGTCATTGTGGCAGTCCAGAGCGCTGAGCTGTCACCTCGCACAGCCCTCACTGTATTTCTACCATCGACCCTTTCCTAACCCTGACACTCCGCCGCTGCCTGCCTCTGGGGCTGTCTTCAAGAGCTGGGCTGGAAGTGAAAGGGTTAAGGGCTCTATACTTTTACTAGGGGTCATCCGCAGGCGCTATAAATCTACTGTGTTATTGCACTGCTGATAGATTTTCGCTTGTGTTATCATTTAGGCAATTTTATAGCAGATCACTTTGTGTATATATGCAGTCTGTTGCCTAAAGCAGTTTATATATATATATATATATACACACACACACACACACTTTTTCTCGTCTTAGTATTATTTCACATTTATTTTATGACATTACGTAGCGGAAAAAAATTCACACCGATATTGTCTAAGTCAACGTCTACCCAATACATTGAATAAGTGCTGTTTTTCTGACCTCGCAGTTGTATAGACTTCAACACACAGTAGAAACTTTCAATTGAACTGATTCATTTTATTTTAGAATTGGATAGACTCGGCTAAGTTTTTTATTTCACAAACTGCAACACATTTGCTTTATTTGTTTTTCCTTCCTACAAATCCATGTGTCTCCTATGTAAAGAACAAGGATGACAGTAGTAAATACAAAGTAATGAAATAATTGTAATCATGATAACAGATTAGATTTGGAGGGTTTTGTAGACCTGCACTATGTAATCATAATACAAAGTAATAAAATAAATGTATTCCTAATAACAGAATGGATTGGGAGGGTTTCGTAAACCTGCACAATGTAATCATAATACATAGAAATAAAATAAATGTAATCATAATAACAGAATGGTTTGGGAGGGTTTTGTAGACCTGCACAATGTAATCATAATAACAAAATGGATTGGAGAGGTTTTGTAGACCTGCACCATATAATCATATTAACAGATTAGATTGGCAGGGGTTTGTAGCCCTGCACAATGTAATCATAATAACAGATTGGAGAGGTTTTGTAGCCCTGCACAATGTAATCATAATAACAGATTGGAGAGGTTTTGTAGACCTGCATAATTCGAATATACTGGGGTCTATAGATGGAAATGTTCATATTTACATTAGACAATGGCTTTTATTATTTTTTATGAGCCAGGAATTAATGTAAAAGTATAGAATGTGCTGTTATCAGATCCTGAGTGTAGTTTGACTTTACATTTAGGAATAATAATATTGGATCTGTATTTATTTTTGGTAGCAATTTCCATAGTATTATTTGCTATAGACACATTCTAGTTCTTAATAGGAAATACACTTGAAATGATAGTAAAATCTTATTATACTTATGATTCACACTGAATACAGTCTGGAGAGTACACTGCCTACTGACCATTCCACATGATATCTGCCATTTCTTCTTAGGCTGCTAGTCTCTGTTATTTGGGACTTGTGGAGCTCACCCAGTTTAAGCTGTGATCTGCTTAAGAAGTGATAGATGACTGGTGTATATCCGTCTATCTAGTTGGGAGATGAGGGATGAGGGTGTGGATCCCAATTAATAACCTGATCCTCAAAGATAATGACAATCTGAGTCCAAGGAATACCAATCTGAGCCCTGCTATAGGGGACAGTAAAAAGAAACAATGGCACCCACTTATCTTTCTATACATTAGAAAGATCAGGAAGCTTAGAAGAAGAAAACAAAAACCCTATTCTATATTTTTTTTAATGAATTATTTCCAAGCTTTGATATACATGTATGACTGGGTGTATGCTAATGTTTATGTACATAGGTTTAATATATACATAGCTAACACTGGAAATAATACCTACAATGCTTAGCAAATCATTCCGAGTATTATTTTTATTAGTAGTAGTCATTATACAGTTACAAAATACATCTTGTGCACGGTGCACCCTCTGCAGAGGAATAGGCTACCTTGTAAATGCCCAGTTATAATAAAAATGCTGTTCCCATTAGCTGACACCCCAGACCATAAGTTGTATGCATGTGCTGCATACTCTGGCTCTTTATCTAAGAGCAGATCTCAGCAGCAGGCACAATAGAAAGTTTTCTGCTGGGAACAAAAGCTGCGATGTGATCTGGGTTCAGCTCTGGTCATCAAGAAAACTGACAGCTGCAGGTGCTGGGCACTCTCATACAGGATTCAGGGGCCCCATGGGCTGGTGGAAGGGCTGCCTGAGACACAGCCCCATCTACTAACTGCTGCAGCCACCATGGAAAGCATTTATCACACATTCAACTGTTTCTTACAGATCTTGTTCCAGATGTTATTGTACTTTATAGTCACATCCAGCTTCTAATTTACTCCAGACACTGATGTTAAACACAGAGGGACTGCTGATTAGTATCATTATTATTGATGATGATGATTAATTGATTATTATTATTATTATTATTAATAATCTTTGTGTGTACATGTATACACAACACACAGAGAGGAATGCTATGTTTCATTTTCAAATCCTAACTGAACAAACTGAAGAGAGGAGCTGATTGGTTGCCATAGGCAACTGCTCCAGATTCTTCTGCTCCAGTATTGATAAATTCCCCCCATAGTATGTATATGCGAAGGATAAGTTCCATGCCTATTTGGCACACCATCCTTTTCCACACCATCCATGCACCCTATGTGTTACAGCTGGGCTGCTTTATTAAAGGAGCTAAAAATATTCACTTCAAAAAATTGTGAATATTCTTTTTAATTATCCAAGCTTGCGTAAAGCATCTGCACATGCTTGGATATTCAAAGTGATCAGGAATGTGTTTGTTGAAGTTTGTTGAAGTAAAAATGTACTGTAGAGTCTCCTTTAGTTCATCAGCTTAATATGTACATACAGTAAGGTTATGTTGAAAAAAAAGATTTAGTAAAGTAAAGTTCCTGTAAAGTTTTGTCTAACACTTTCGGAATGACTTATAAACAGTTTTTATTTTGGAAGGAAAACCATTGAAAACAGAGTTTTGGAACGCTGAGCAAACGTTTGACTTACAGACGCATTGAGCGCGTTCGTGGCATCCTGGGTTTGACTTGAATTGAGGCATTTGGCAAGATTTGCAAGTTTCCAAGGCCTGCCAAACGTTGCTGGCAATATCAGAAACAAAGCAAAAAGCAGCGTAAACATATCATGTTATGTATGCAGTAGACCTTTCATTCTTATGTTGCAGAACAGGCGTTTGAAAAACATTTGGAAAGCTTCGATAATGTGGAGAAAATGGTGGTTCTTTACGCCGGTGTGAACGAGGCCTAACTCTATGCATAGATGTAAGGCAGGGCAAATGAACCACCAGTACACAATGCACAATAAATATGGAGATTTATGAATACAGGAACACATTACACAGACACACAGTGGAATTACGTTAATCACACAGAGCTGAGCAGAGTGTGAAAGGAGAGAGGATTTGATAGCTGATCCCAAAAGATATTAATAG
The DNA here is from genome assembly GCF_000935625.1 of Nanorana parkeri. NCBI lineage: Eukaryota > Metazoa > Chordata > Amphibia > Anura > Dicroglossidae > Nanorana > Nanorana parkeri. The sequence goes on from NW_017306433.1 coordinate 1,803,724, forward strand.
GATCTTGTTACAGAAAGTGGTAGTAAGGTTATGTATTTAGAAATAGATACAGCTGCATATTTTAAAAGGGGCAACGGAACACAGATCTCATTTAGTGTGTTTGTACAGTTGCACTGCACATTCATTATTCGATGATCTGATTCATCAGTTTATATACTAATTTAAGTGAGCTTATCGTCAGAATCCGAGGCTGTCTCTGTCTTCATGCGTCTCTATATCAATCCGTCTACCCATCTTTCCAATATATACAATATATATGTATATAATAATCCAAAGTAGGTATAGAAGCATATAACTTTCTGAGATAAGAAAAAAAGGGGGGTGCTTTTTAGCACAAAGTATGCGGGCAAAGGACATAGCCCTGTCATACTCCAGTTGCGTGGACCTTGAAGAAATAATATGCAAAAAATGGGATTTAGTTCTAACTTAGGGACAGTCCCTCCAAATCAGAGCTATGTATATAGATAGATCGATAGATAGTTAGATGGATAGATAGATATCAATCAAGAGATGGGTAAATAGATGAGATATAGATCAATAGATAGATAGATCGATTGATCAAGAGATAGATACATAAATAGATGATAGATAGATCAAATAGATAGATAGATAGATAGATAGATAGATAGATAGATAGATAGATAGATACTGTATATTGATAAATAGAGAGATAAATCGATATTGATAGATCAAGAGATGGGTAAATAGATGAGATATTGGTCAATAGATAGATAGATAGACAGATAGATAGATAGATAGATACTGTATTTAGATAAATAGAGATAGTTTTATAGATAAATTAATAGATCGATAGATAAAGATATATATATTTGTATGAATATATCTATATATAGTACAGCTTGGGTTTCTGTATTTATAGTACAATAATATTACCTAGTGAGCGGATTCAAAGGCAGTGCAGTATAAAAATTATGTAATGTTTATTTATGTGTGCAATCTATAATCACTGTCTGTATCCGTGCCATCTAGTGTTACTTCCAGCAGCCCAGACCATTTTCTCGGCACTCTGTAAATGGAGCTGTATATTAGTGGGGAATATTGTATAACATATATGTAAGTTGTCAGCACAAGACAATCTGCGTGAGTTGATGGAAGTTTCTGTCACCCCTCTGAAAATGGAGAGTGCCATGGCATCACGTGGCCTCCTAATAGAAGGAAGGCTATGTGACCTGTCTGTGCATGAACATGTGCATTGATTGAGCCGACTGCAAATGGGGAGGCGACCTGATTGCTGTTTTCTGTTACCAGGATACACAGACATTTACATCAGGCCATAGGCATCCTTTAATCGGTCTGCATGCAAGATCAGGCTTCATTAGGAGATCTAGGGGTTTCCTTTCTGCCTAGGATTACAAATCCCAGCTTATATTGTATATACCTCCACTATAGATGAAAGGTTAGTATATTACAACGATATGCCTTCTGTGTGGGTGAAGGACTGTAAAAGCTGAGATACCTATACATGCTGGCATCATTAAAGGGTATCTATGGTCAAAAACGAAAAATAAATATGTATTTCTATATCGAATTTCTATAAGTTCTATCCTCCTCCTAATAACCTATCAATCTAGACATTGTAAACTAACTTATTGAAGATGCTCATAGGATGTACTTCCTCAATGCAGTGCCACAATTTCACCCATTTTCACAGAGCCTGCCTTCTCAGTGTCTGAACAATGTAACATCATCATTGCTTGCTGGAAGCAATGCATGATGGGACATGTAATATTGAGAAATCGAGATTGCATCACACTGAGCAGCAGGGAACAGATGCAAGCACACTGGGAATATAGGAAGTTGTTGGAAGTGATGGGCAGACGGAAGGCAGAACTCACTACATAAAGGGATTTTTTTCAAGTAAGCTTTGATTATATTATCAATATGTATTCCTATTATAATGCCGATGTTATAACAGGATAGTATGTGCTGGGACTGTACTACTCCTTTAATACATATTATGAATAATATATTGCTTATCTAATTGTCTCTTGATAGCTTTTTTATTTTAGTTTTCGAAAGAGCGGGGAAAGATTAGACTCTTTGTCAGGTTTTAATGCTGTCTCTGAGTTCACTGTGGAGATCACCTCCTGTCCTGGGGACAAATAGTCAGAGGAAGTGATTATAAATCTCTTCAATGGTGACATAGAAACAAGACCAATTTTTTTTTAGTGAGAAATGTTTAGAACCTCTGTCAGGTTTTTATTGCTGTCTATGACTTCACTATAGAAGGTCATCCCTGTATTTGTCTTGGTGACTATTGTCATTGGGACAGAATGTGATAAACGTTTAGAACCTTTGTAAGGTTTTAATTGCTGTCTATGACTTCACTATTGAAGCTCATCCCTCTATTTGTTCTGGTGACTATTATCATTGGGACAGAATGTGATAGAAAATCCAAACATTTCCAGTTGTCTTTGAAACAGGAGTTTCAAAGACAACTACCTGTCCCAGGGGGAATTTTACCCTGGGGTAGCTACACGCAAATACTGAATCAACTCTGTGACCCTGTTAGCACCACCCATCTCTACAAACTGAAAAATCAAATTGAAATTGTCAGCTGAATAGTCACTATGTCACCCCCCGATGAAGGGACCCTGCGTGGCTCCGAAACGTTGGATTTTCTAAAACATGTGACATAAAAAAATGATTAGCAAGATCTAAAAACAACATTTTCTGAGTGCTGGTGATTTTCCTTTTCCTGAGCTGAATAGTGACTTCATCCAATCAGCAGTCACTATTCAGGCATTAAGAGAGCCATGGACACTGACTGTCAGAATACAACAGCTTGCAGCAGAGATTGCTCCATCTATGCAGTGTAGAATGGATGGGAGTATAGGACGATTCATGATTTCTCTCAAGTATCTAACCAAGCTGCAAGAGAGAAATCTTAGCATGTGTGGCTACCGATACTTTAGAGAAATTTCGTTTCACTTGTGTCTGCAGGAAAGGAAGTGAAAAAAAATCTACCTAAGCAGACATGCACAACAAAGAAAACCAAAAAACTGACAGGGTTACAGGGTTAAACCTTTCTATATTCTGTCCAAACATTAAAAAAAATACTTGTTTAAACTGCTCTTTTACCATCAATAAAAAATCTTATTGCTAAAAAAAATAAAAAATACTTTAGATATACTTTAACATGCCTCAGGCGATTGATAAGGCGATTATTTACTGTCCGAATTCGAATGCATAAGTCTATTGACTGATCATCATATCCTTTACTTCATCAGCCTGAAATAGACAGTAATTAGGTGGAAACATTTTAGTACTGGTCAGCGGTGCTATGTGCTAACTATCCGTGAACAGGCAGACAGAAACAGCCATGCCACGTGTGTCAGCAGAAATACCTGGAAATACAGTGTTGTTCCAAGATCTTATGTACTATTTTCTATCCATCAATGCAAACCCCGTGGCTGAAGGGAGACAAAGGTTTTGATTAATATTTTAGTTATGGTAGATGCTAACAGTTTCCTTTGTATGTCTGGGACTATGGTGGTCCAGAGATTAACACTTGATTTTCCAGGCCGGTGTAGGATACCTAAAATTTCAACAGTGCTGCTACTGTTCCTGTTAGCTACTGGATCAACTTGACAGCTAGAAGCAGAGGTCAGAAATGGCAGACCCTGTATCCTCTAATCTCAGGTTTTGATGCAGCTGAAATCAAGACGATTGGATATATACATATATTAGAGGTGCACCGAAATAGAAATGTAAAAACCGTAACAAAACCGAAATCAAACAAATTGTCAGGCCGAAACCGAAAATGTTTTTATTTTAATTTTTTCAAATTTTTCAAATATTTTATTTTTATTTATTTTTTATAAACTTTT
>NW_017306433.1:1807942-1832118 GCF_000935625.1 Nanorana parkeri
TTATAAAATATTTTTATTTTTTACTTTACTTTTAGGGGCTCTGGGGAAATATTAGGGGTCTAAACAGACCCCTGATATTTCCCTTTTAAAATAGAAAAAGAGATTGAAAACACAAAGTCGTTAATCTCTTTTTCTTTATCCCCTGTTATCAATGAACAGGAATCCTCTATACTGAGTGTTCCTGTTCATTGATAACTTGAGAACATAGTATGTTTACTATAACTACAACTATTAATGAACAGGAGGTGATGTAGATCACTCCCATTCATTCATAATTGAGGATATAGTACACATACCATGTCCTTAATTATGTACAAACACTCGCTCTCCTTCCTGACACGCTGGCACAGGAAGTTGAGCAAGCGGAGAAAGGAGGAGAGCCCAGCCTCCTGTGACAGCGTGGGCTGGCTCCGCCCCCCACCGCTCTGCCGGACTGTGATAGGCGGCTGAGTGGGGTGGGAGGAGAGACACTGGCCACTCACAGCGCTCGGCCGGCTGTCACACTTTCTCTCCTCCCCGCTGGGACACAGAGCAGTACCCAGCGGGAGGAAAGAAAGCAGGGATGCGCCAATGTATCGCCAGGAAAATGGCACTTTCGGCATGTAGCCAAAAGTGCAATTTTCGCCCGATATGTTTCGGCGGCCTATGTCGGTGCATCCCTAATATATATATACAGTATATATATACTGTGTATATATATATATAGATAAAATACATAAAAGGGAGCTGTTTTGCTTGCCAAAGGATTTATACTTCTGCCCTACCGGAGACCTGAGTTTTCTTATCTTCAGTAATTGGTCTTGTTCTTCACCCAGTCTATGATTGAACAGTGAAATGAGAAGCAGCACACTGATGAGCTCATCTCTGCTTTCTCATCCTATCGGCATGCTCCTTGCTAGCAAATTGTGCTGCTTCTCGCTCCCACAGTTTTAGCTCTGATGTATAGGGATTACAAGAGGCTGTTGAATTCTGGCACTTACACTGCCTGCATTTAAAAATACATTTTATGATGTATTATGAAATAGTTCTGCATACATTTGTGTCTATTATATCTACCTGTATTAAAACAGTATCTGTCACCAGCAAAAACATAGAAGTAGTTCAATAATTAGGTGGCAGATTGTGTATCATTTGAAAGCTGGAATTAATGTTTGCGGATGTTACTCTGTTATCAAAACTCTGTTATCAAAACAAATACATAAATAACCTTGTAAAAGCAGACATTTAAGGCATATATAACCTTACATTTTTTACCTAATATTGAAGGATATGGTGCTTTAAAAAAAATATTTACTATATATTTATGTGCTTAAAAGTGTAAAGGCTGCCCTGTGTTGGCAGCATACTGGAGAGTCGGTCTGATACTCTCATGGCGATTACAGCGGTCTGGGTCTCCGGTAGTCCAACACTCTCCCTGCGCAGCAGTCCAATCAACACCAATGATCATGGCGCATGAGCATTGTTGATTGGAGCACTGTGAAGGGGGTTTGTCAGACCACTATAGACCTGGACTACAGTAAACTGTGTGAGAGCAGCGGTCCGGCTCTCCAGTGTGCTGCCACGACCAGCCTTTATATTTCTAAGGGAAGAAATAAAATAACAAATAATGACTGTAAAATGTGTGAGCCCTCATTTGGGCCCTGCATCTGACTCCTATTTCAGTGCTCTTGCAGAGCTACACTGGCTGAAGGATCTTCAGACCTTTGACGCACTGGATGTGTGGTACCCTACTATGAACTGTTGTCTATGGGCTGGCTGCTACATCACTACAGGAATAACAGCATTCCATGTGGGCCAGGCACCAACACTCTTGAAAGTGTCAGATGCTGAAGATCTTTTTTTTTGTGAGTTGCTTAAAATAAAAAGGTTCCAAAATGGCTGATTTTCTGTTTGTTGGTTGCTCAGTAATAGCTGGTGATCTTATATGTGAGAATTTTGCTTTGCTTTTACTACTTTCTTTTTAGATGCATGTTCATAGCAGCCACCTGTTTTCCTGTCATTGATAAGTGATGTTTTAGGGCAATTAGAGTGACATGAAATAAGGATCTTGGAAGGGAAGTCATATCTCATTATTATTAAAAAGCTAGTTTCCTGGCTGTCTCTGGCTTCAGTATTTTATTGTTCACAGATCAGGAACAAATATGCAGATCAGAAAAAAAGTTATTCTGACTTTACTTGCTGTATGCTTATTCCACATTAGTGACTCAAAATTTATTAATATAAGTATAAGCATTTTAAGAAGGAGGTCTGCATGGGTATCCTGCATATTTCTCAAAGTACAGGTTTCCTTGAAACATATATCCTACTCTCAACGTTGTAGATGGGTAGAATTTTTGTACCCACTCACGTGCCATCGCCTTGGCACATTTAGTACAATTTGGCAGCTGGTCTCATATCACATTGCAAGTTGCCCAAAAATGAACCATCTACAATCAACCGGATTCCTGTTGGGCATCTGTTGACAGCAATTACAGCTCATAGGGTAGTTATTACTGAACTAGCAGAGGAACATTGACAGCAACTAATCTGGTCCTTGCCTAGGAGCAGGAATAGCCTATGTCTGGACATATTTAATGACACCATTATGGGATCTGACTCCACAGACAGCCCTACTGTTATACGCAATTGTGTGACCTGTTTGCACAGGTAGCCCATTTGCTTATATTAGGTCGACAAACAGGTCAACGACAAGGATGTAAAAATGCAAATACCTAAAAAGTGAGTAACTAAAGGTATTTACCAACGTTTGTCAATGATGATTCCTTGTTTATGGGCTGAGAAAACACTTGCCCTGTATGTCTCAATAGTTCTAGTATCTAAAATAATCCTACAATGCAAGAACTAATGAGCTCATGTGTAACAAAGGTGGAATGTGGAGAAAGAATGCTAATTCAACATTGTATCAGTATACAGCAAGTAGTCTCTTGTGAATCTAAAGAGGATGTAAAGAATATGATACAATTATCCAAACTTAAGCTATGTTAAACAGATCTGTATTGTTTCTACAAAAATATATTTTCTTGAACTTCAAAAGGAATATGAGAGGACAGGACATATTGGAACTGCCAGTGTTGACTTGTGTTAAAGATGCAGGCTGTGGGGTTGTCATCCAGCTTGACTACAAGGGGAGTTATTGATCTGGAACAAGCATGCAGCTTGCAAAGTTTAAACTCTCATTCTACATGTTTCTTTTAGGATAACAGCCTCAAGGCCTGCAGCTTTAAAGTGACACTAAACTCAGAGTTAAATCCTAAAAAATGCTTTCAGGTACCCAAACTATTAACAAAAATTACTCAGCTGTAGATCCTCAAATCACCACTGATTTTATGCTGACACTGTCCTTCCTTCTGAAGGGTGGCTACTTTTGTTCCTCTTGGTCCCTGGGTGTGTTGTAAAGTAGCCGCCATTCCAAGCTCACTTCTGTGATGAACTACAATATCAATACAGATTAGTAAAATAATCACGAGATTGTAGTCTATCATGGGAGTGAGCTTGGAGCGGTGACTACTTTACAACACACACAGGGACCATGTGGAACAAAAGTTGCCACCCTCCAGAAAGAAGGACAATGTCAGCACCAATTCTGAGAGGATTTGAGGATCCACAGCTGATACACAAATAAGATACAGTTTTAAATTTCTAAGATTTAACTCCTGAATTTAATGTCGCTTTAAAAACAAGTCATCAATGGACGCTTCCATATTTCTATCTTCATAGATGTTCACAAGCAATTTGCACTTTTGGAAGGTGGTCAACAGTGGCAGCCTTCTCATTTCTATTATCACAGGTTTCCTTTAAAATTGCTTAATGGATCCAGTACCCAAGCATGGAGTGTGTGTTCCTCTAAACATAATAGCAGCTGATCAGGGTTGAGAGTCACATAATAAAGTCCTTTGTTAGATAAGAGAACTCCCTATATTAGAGAAACTGCTAACATTAATGATCTGAAGAAAATCTCTAAATATACTGTATGTCTCTTAAAAAATTAAAATGAGCTCCTTTACTTTTTCACACAACAATCAACTTAATCTAAGGGTAAACCTGATGCCATCCTTCTCACCTGAGAAAGAAATTACATTAATGCAAAGTGAGGAGGAGGACCAATACTAACTCTATTTTTTCTAAAAAACTTAAAAAAATTGTGTCTTTTCTGACATAAATATGTTTCCCAATTATTGCAATGATGTGTCTTTTAGGTGCTGGATTTTTAGAAGATTTTGCATTTGCTTCTTATGCACATTTGTCACTTGCAGCATTCTGTATTATAATCACGAGGCTGAGAGAGCATAGTTAGAATGCAGGCTTAATTGTTCTCCTAGGCTGGAAAACTATGATCACTGATGATTTAACATAATGTTGCTGCACCCGGGAAGATCTTGTTTTAAAGACAGAAATATATTTAATGAAAGACATACGTATCTACTACAGGTTGCTAACGGTGCTGCCAATGCGAAGTGCCTAAAGGTTGTAATGTAACCCCCTGTACATAACAAAACACACTCTGCAATAATATTTTGATCTGGGCACCTTTCTGTCAAAAAAGGCTGCAGTAGCTGTTGGGACTCACAATGTGGCATTATTGTCTCAGATGACAAAATTTACCCTATAAAGCCCAAAAGTAGGAAAAATAATGACTCATGGTTGGTCTTGCTGTTGCAAATCAGATCAAGGACAACTGACTAAAGCAGATTTTATAAATGTATTCCTACCACTGAAAGCAGCATTTCAGGAAAGTAGCATGATTATAAAGTCTGGATTAATGTCACAGCTTAATACATTTACTTTGGTTGTGACGATTTGGATAATCATATACAGTTCCCAGGCATAGTACAGTGTCAGAAGCTCCTTTAAATCCATGGTTTTTCTTATGCTCTAAATCCAGTGGTTTTAACTGAAACACTGGTATTGCAGCGATGATTGTCCAGCAACAAAAGAGTAAAATTAAAGTAATATTAAAGTCAAAAGATGTTAAGCTATTTCAAATGCTGATGAAATCCCTTACAATGGATGCTGCTCCTTACTGTTTACAAAATTTAGATTCCTGCAGAATCAGCTGGTCCCCTGATTACTGTTCCTGATATCCTGTTTTAGGCTAGCTCTCTTCCCTTTCAGGGTCCTATGGAGCTATCATTGTATGTGCTAGCAAGCTGTGTGTGTCTCCACAAGCACACAGACAGCATGACAAGCCATTACCCTGCTCCTCACATTTCCCCTATTCCTTCTTTAAGCTAGTAGATGGAGAGCTGCTGGAGACTGTGCCCTCTCATGTGATCTTGTACTGGACAGGATGTTCACGGAAGTCAAGCTGAGAGAGTTGGAGGCAGCTATCTGGAACCTGTAACATGGCTACATGCAAAGGGTGAAGAGCTTGGAGAAGGTAGGAGAAGTGAACAATCTAGGCCAAAATAGCTGATCTGGAAAGATTTTCCAATTCAGCTCACTTTCCAGTTCAGCTATGTTGTCCTAGATTGTTAACTTCTCCTGCCTTCTCCAAACTCGTCACCCTTTTGTGAATAACCCTGTTAGTGTTTGGGCAAACATTTAAAAATAAATACATTGATGGGCAATGTATATTCTTTTGATCTGGATTCATTATATAAAAAAAGCTTAATACTACTTTAAGTCAAAAGAAAGTGGAGAAGAATTAAGACCCCACTTAGGCTTTTTGCTGTATGTAACCCCTTTGGGCAAATCTCTCTAATGTGGATCCAGGCAGCAGGAAAAACCTGACAGATGCAACCCTTTGCCCTCACACAAAACATAAGGAATTGCTGCAGTTGGGCTTTAAATAGCAGACACACATTCTACATTGTATTCTGTGAGCGGTATAACACTTTTTCTTTCCATGTTAAAGAGGAGCTTTAAAGGTTATTGATTTTGGATAATTTTTTATCTTTGTAATAACTTTATAAGCTTTTGTATTGTTTTTTATATGATTATAGAAATCTTCTTTTGCAAATAATTATTTAAATAAAAAGTGATTGTATCCTTTACACTGTATTGGTTTTCTAAAGAAAGAAGTAGAAGATTTTTTTAACTTCAGACTCTCTGTATCTGTTTATCTACTTATAATACTAACAACAACATACAAAGCCATCTACAACTCCGCCCCAACCTACATCAGTGACCTCATCTGAAAATATCACCCAAACCGTCCTCTTCGCTCCCCCCAAGACCTCCTGCTCTCTAGCTCTCTAATTACCGCCTCCCACACTCGCCTCCAGAACTTCTCCAGAGTGCCATCCATCCTCTGGAACGCCATACCCCAATCTGTCTTCCTATCTCCTACGCTGCCCACCTTTAGGCGATCCCTAAAAACCCATCTCTTCAGGGAAGCTTATCTCATTTCAACATAACTGCCTTTTACTTTCTCCCAATAACTCAATCTAAACAATTATTACCTTTTGTATCACCTGCCCCTCCTACTAGATTGTAAGCTCTCACGAGCAGGGCCCTCCTAACCCTATTGTACTGAAACAATATTGTATCGTAAATTGTATTGTAACTGTACTGTCTCCTCCATTTTGTAAAGTGCTGCACAAATTGTTGGTGCTATATAAATCCTCAATAAGAATAATAATAATATACTTTTATTTCCTGTTAAGTCTACAGGACAGAAAGCTAAGAGAAATGTGAGGGAAAAAAACCCTCCTCTACTCCATTCAAAATGAACAAAAATATATATTTTTTGGTTTTAGATAGGGTCCAGAACAAACAAGGCTTTTTTAATGAAAAAAAATAATAGCTAGGGGAGCAAGGAGTTAATTATGGCGGATTAGGGTTAAATAGGAATTATTATTTTTTGATCTGCACATGAATGAAACATAAATATGATGTAATAATAATAATAATAATAATAATGTTGTCGTATTTCTCAATAAAGCTTCTGAGCATTGTTTGGAAGCTGCATGCAGAACAAGTTTTGATAGCTGAAATTTGCCGGCAAAAACAGTGGGTGGAAAAGAACAGGGCGTATGGTTTAAGACCTAAGTCCTTTGCTGAAGTTTTTTTTAGAATGAGCGCCATTTGGCCAAAGTCCTTAACTGGTTACATTCATAATGCAAACTACTGCTTAACATTCAGAACGGAAGGTCAGGGTTTTTGGCTATTTATACATACACTTTTGCAGAAATGAGTCACTGTGTCCCTGATGCTGGGCATGCTTGCAGGCTAATTAAACGCCTTTCTTTCTGGTGGCTGGTGCTGTATTTTCATGCCAGCTTCCATGTGCTCTAGCTCCTGTTGTTCCTGACTTGCCCACTGCCAACCCAGGTTGCCAGACCCTGCTTCTGTCTCCTACCCATTTGCCCCCATTGCTGACTCTGCCTGTTCCTAACCACTCTCTTGCCTTCTACCTGCCCTGGCTTCAGCTTGGAAACTGACCAATCTGTTTGCCACAAGCCTCAACCCATGTCCGGACCAACTATGCTATTACATACCGGCGCTCGCTCACTTCTCGATCCTGTCACTGCAGAGAGCCGTGACAGGGGAGGGACTGGATTCTCCCCTCCCCTGTCCGATCCTCCAGCGCTGATTGGCGGAACGGAAGGTGGAGGGGGCGGGTACAGCCGGCTCGGCCTCTAGATAGGCAGAGCCAGCTGTCACTCACGCAGCTGGGCGGATCCAGACATAATTGTCAAGATCCGTTTCAGCTGCGGCGTCTCAGTATACGGCGAGCTGCAGCTCGTGGTATACTGAGCTTTGGGTAAAGGGAGGACGCTAGTTTTGTGTCCTCCCGCTACCCTTCGGAGAACTATGGGGAAAAGCCCTAACCCCATAGTTCTCCTTTTATTGAGTAAAGGTTTTATTGTGCAGATCAGCAGAGTTTTCTGCATGCACAAACATTTTTGACTAGCCTTAAAATACTGCTACCTTCAGTCTGGCATTAGGAGCTATTGTAGCTGAAGATAAGGACAATTTGAAGTATAGTATACTTTGATTTATTATTTTGGTGTTTCAAATAATTTTAAGTATGACTTTCACATTTCTCCATACTTGCGCTTTTAGATTATTGTTATTATATTAATTGTAGAGTGTTGTACACCAAGCACTAGATAGAGCCCAGTGCTATAGACTCCTTCTTAGGAAGCTGTTGAAATAAGATATTATTGCTCTCACTTAGTAGTAAATCATAACCATTGCATAGCTACATAGCTACAAAGCAGGAAGAAGAGTTTGAGTATGTAATGGGAAAATATGGCTACCTCCAGTACTTATCAATTATACATGGAAACCATATTTCATAACATTAACACACGTTGATGAGATCAATTGCGGACATTAATTTTTGGGCTCCCATTGAACCAATACCGAAGTGCAAACACTTATTCATGCTGAATGAATAGATAGATAGATAGATATTAGATCGACAAACTTACAAGCAAAGAGTAACCTTTACAATTAATACCCTGTACTCTATGGTGGACTGATATGTAACTGGGATCAGATAGTACCTGCCTGGGGTCAGATAGTATCCCAGTACCTGCCTGGGTTCAGATAGTATCCCAGTACCTGCCTGGCCCACATATTGTAAAAATGTGCCCTGAACTCCCAGAGGGCTCTTAGCTACACTGTCTGTGCATATGGCATGTCCACCATTGGATGAGATTAGATACATCAAGTTTATCAGCTTTACATCAAAAAAATTTGAAACAACACTACATTTCCAATAATGTAAACTAAACTACTATTCATGAGGAACAGACACTCTCTAAATGATTTCATGCAAAAACAAACCAATTGCACACTGATGCAATATTTATGTTTGTGAATTGCAAATTTTGATTAAAACGGTTATTATAAGATAAAATATCAACTGCAGTTCAAATAGCTCATGCAGCTTAGTGAATTGACCATTTTTTGCATCCTTTTAACATGCTGCAGCATCTTAAAACAATGAAAGGTTTGATTTGATACCTACTTAACAGGCTTTGAATTTAGAAGTAGACCCTGCAGATAGTGAAGTATACTTGAACATATGCCTTAGAAATTTACCTTGTGATTGAATGTATGCAAGAAAAAACAAAAGGACAAGTCAAGTTCCTTGTGGCCTAGGCTGATATGACAGTAGTGATTTCATATTTCCTATAATGTTACCTATTAGGATGTCATGTGGATAATTGCTTCAGAACCTCTTCATCTGTCAATCAAACATTCTATCGTATCTGTAGGGTCAGCGTTGAGAAGCTGCTGTTCTGCCTTTGTGTCTAAGTTATTTTCAAAGTGTGCAAATGAAGTCTGAGAAAGGACGTCATTCTCGGTAATCTGCATGCACAGGATTCACTTCATTTTAATGTTCATTTGCATAGTATGGGCAGCCTGATTAAGAGTTACACTGACATCATTGCCTAAATCGGTGGTATTTTCATTAGTTTTCACCAAGATATCTAACCATGGGGTTTTCTTATTTGTTTTCACCGATATAGTGCAGGCAGGGTCTATCGTAAGTAGTATTGAATTGGTTTACCTGATTCTGATCAGGCTGATGTGCAGAAATAAGTTGTATAGCACAAATTGCCGATCTATTAGGATTGATTTGCTAAAGGAGTTGGGCACTTTGCAAAGTAAATTTAGCAAATGAGGTAAAGCTAAGTGATAACATTATTTGGTGTTGTGCTTGTTTGCAAAACACCAAATTATGTTATACCATGCTTTCGCTATGCACACTGAGGCCCACCTTTTCTTAAATATTGGGCCACATTGTGTAGCGGATATAACTATCCACTCTATGTTATACTTCCCCAAAGCATATCACAACCCACCCTTTCCTACATATTGGGCTGCAATGTGTAGTGGATATTACTATCGACCGTCTGTTATACTACGCTTCCCCTACATACATCACAGCCCACCCATTCCTAAATATTGGACTGCAATATGTAGCATGCAAAGCCCACAGGGGTTCTCTCTGCTCAATGATGCAGAGGGAACTTCATGGTTGAAGGAGAACCAAGAATGATGTGTCTTTAAAAGGTCACATGACCTTTGTGGTCAGTGGCAGTAAACCCCCAAAATCATTGGTGGTCAGTGGCAGCAAACCCTCTCCACCAATCTTTGTCAGTCAGTAAAATTAAAATACCCTTCAGCATTGGTGCTTAGTCGACACTTTCCTTACAGGTGTCTGTGGCATGTGCTACTGCCTCAATCTTCTTTCCTCTGATGAGGACACCACTAGAACTATGCAGGCAGTGCAAGGCTTGAGATCACGCCACTCGACAATGCTGGCATAGATATGCTGCTGACTGCTTGAACAAGTGGTTTAGCACGTAGGAGAGGAATATATCTCGGTCCTGTAGGGCCTTGGAAATTTGTGGAAATTCCTAGAGAATTCTGTGCGATCCAGGATAGTTGGGGGGTGGTCTGCCTACTTTTGTCTTGGAAATAGATTAACAATGGACACTTGTTGGCGATCTAACTATGGGTAGTGTAGGTAACTCATACTTAGGCATTGTGTTTTGCTTCTGGTGTGTGTTTATGAACCATTTTTTAAGTATCCGGAATGCATTATTTGAAGTTCATATGGAGTAGTGTTTGTTGCATTGTCAATGCATTGATTTTATTCCTTTTTACACATAAATGTTGAATACAATGTGAATGCATGGTGAACGAATGGTAAAAGCATCTCCAATGCAAACAATTTTTCCCCTGAAATAATGCTGCCTGTGAATTGCTTCTAATTCTTGCTATTGGGGCCCTATATCAAAGTCTTTATAGGTCTCTGCACTTTGGTTACAATTATAAAGTAGATCTGACAATTGTGACCTTAGCTACTCTTAAACAATGTCTAACACTGCAGCATACTCCCATATATCGCTACCAGTGCCTGAATTTTATTATTAACATTTGTGATTTACTGGGGGAGTTGTGTCTTTGTAGTATATTTGCTGACAGTTGTGGTGGCAGTTCTGTACACAGATAAAAAGAACAGCTATGACCTCAGCTCATAGGCCAGATTGAAGTACTGAGTGTTGAGAGTCTGTTTAAAGGCTGCGTTGGAGGTTATATAAGTGTCTTGTGTCATGAGGGAGGGCATTTCACAGCAGGGGTGCAGCACAGGACAGATTCTGGATTCTCAAGTAAGGTTTGTTGATCACAGCGGCCTAGATAAATAGTTTTTCCAAAGAACAAAGGTTCCATATAGGGGAGTATTCAATATAAAGACAAGTTATGTAGTGAGGGTCTCGAAGGATGAGAGCTTTGTATGTTAAAGAGTAGCAGCTTACCAGTAGCAGCTTAAGGGCTCGTTCACACGATCTGCATTTGAATGCAAAACAAGGCAATTAGCTTTGTCATGGGTTGGCACAATTCACACCACTGCATTCTGGTGGCGTGCGCATAACAAATTTGGCATGCAGTACTTTTTTTAAGCGCAGCCCAATGATATGCAGTACAACTATATAGCACCGCGGTGCGCCTATAGAACTTAATGAAATGTCACTTGTGACATTTCAATAAAGTTTCAATGCAATATGGCTCAATCAGGAGCATGGCACAGTGGGGGCATAAGCCCTTAGATGTGGTGGCTGCATTAGATTTTTCAGGCATGTTTTTTCTTTATTTTTACCTGGTAATCCTGCAAACACACTTTCTTTACTAGGGGGTGACTATGCTGACTCACTGTATTGACTGGTAAGTTGCAATGTATTACATTTTTTGTTCTTGGATTTATATATCCTTTATGATTAGAACTAATACCACCAGGGTGTCTTTGCACTTGCCGTGGGGGGCAGGAGGGGTGGAGATTACTGGGGGTGGTCTTGTTGCACCTTACCAGTGGTCTTGTCCAAGGACCTGTAGCACTCCTTACCGGACTTCCCATGTGGAGATGTGGGTGCTCGCAATGACTACGGATGGCGCCGCATCAGATATAATCGTTGGATTTGGATGTCACCAGCACTCCAGAAACGACAAAATAACAAAAGATTTGAGTGAATCTTCATTTTATTCACTCGAAAGGAATCAAGCGCTTTCGGGGCCGCACAGGGTCCGCTTCATCAGGCTTCACTTTAAGCCTGATGAAGGGGACCCTGTGCGGCCCCGAAAGCGCTTGATTCCTTTCGAGGGAATAAAATGAAGATTCACTAAAATCTTTTGTTATTTTGTCGTTTCTGGAGTGCTGGTGACATCCATATCCAACGATTACCAGTGGTCTTGTTGCGCCTTCCTTACCAGTGTGGGGTGCCGCAGGTTACAGGGGGGTTTCCGGTGGTGCACAGTACCTCTGTCTGGCGTCCTGCCCAGCTCACTGACGTCATTAGTTGCCAGGACATCATTAGTTGCCTGGGGCGCTCTGGCTGGAAAGAGGGCAGTAGGCACACCTGCCACCACCCTTCCACATGGCCCAATTAAATGCCGCCTGAGGCAAGCACCTCAAGCTGCCTCATTATAGGGCAGGGTATAGCCAGGAAAAGCAGGGTGGCACAACTGGGAAGAAAGATGTATTATATTAGTTTTGCATTAATGACATACTGTTGTGAGACTCTTCTATTGAGTAGTGTGCTGCCTACAACAATGTTGTAAGAGAATACTAGTGTGGACAAGTATGTTAGTTTTCTCTTGTGTGAGGAACAGACCCTAAAGTGTCTGTAAGCCCTAACAATTAAGTTATTTACTCTCTTGTGGTCTGTTAAATATACCATTAAATAAGTTTTGATATATCGTATGAGCTGATATCAGTTATCTCTCTTTGTGGACTACAGAATACCTTCTCCCTATGTTAAGGAAATGAGGAGGTGTTCTGTAGCCCTAAAATACTTTCTGTAATAGGGTAACAACACTGCTCCATCAGATATAATCGGGAGCGAACGTTGTCACCCTAGGACAGATAAGGTGTTAATAACATGATCACTAGGTTAAAATAAAGGAGACAAATACCTGAGTAAGGAGAAATCTAATGCATCCACCACATCTAAGGACCGGTAAGCTGCAACATTGATATACTGCATTTTTGATCTTGGTAGTGACTGAATGTGGAGGAAAAATTGTAAATATCTTAAAACAGAGATCTTGGTGTGCTGAGGTGATCACAATATTATCAAAAGTAAATGCTAATCATTGAGATTGAGTGGTAGAGGTAAGGTGGCCACACTACAGTAGAATTTAATTTAAAAAAAATTCCTGTTTGTTTATTGACCCCATTGACGTTTGTTTAATGGTCCCATTAACTATCTTTCTAATGGGGGTAAAATGACAAAATAACAAAAGATTTTAGTGAATCTTCTCTATTTAGACTGCATTGATGAAAAAATTTGAAGGAGCATAATGGAAAATTTTTCATGAACAAAGAACATTCTAACTGTGAATGTGGTTTTCGTTCGGAACTCCATTTATTGCAAAATCAAATGTTAAAATCATACGAAATATCGTTTTTCAAGTGCTTGATGGCATTTGTCATTGATGGCATTATCGGATGAGATTTTTTTTACATGAACGTTTGAATGAAAATCTAGCAGTGTATGGCCAGCTTTAGCCAGCAAAATATGGTGAGGGCTTGTTCACACCATGTCCAGATCATGTCCAGACCAGAACAGTTTTTTCCCGTACCAAAAACACATCCCAATGTAGTTCTATGGTATTTCTGGGCTCTATTCACACCAGCACAGTCCGTTCCGGACCAGACAAAAAAATACAGCTCGTCTCATTTTCTCTGGTCCGGAATGCACTGTAACGCATGGAAATGCATCAAAAAACGCATACAAACGCATGCAAACACACTGGAACACACCAGTAAGCCCATTTTAATCCAGCACTGTCGATCCTCTGTGTACCCTGTTGTGCGTAATAGTTCCTCCTGCTGACCCTTATGTCACTACTGTGTCATGTTCTTTATTGCAGTGGTGTTTGGCATTGTGAAAGAGTAACTTTAAAGTGGACCTATCAGTCTGCATACATTTCTCACATCTTAATATGAATATACAATAGTATAATGTGTTTTTTTTGGTAATGTACTCTTTAAAAAAAGCAGTCCCTGAACACCAAGCAGATGACTGTGTCTATTCCGAAAGATGCAGCACAATATAATGATGTCACTATTCTGCAGGCAAGTGAAAGGCTTTCCTTACTCTCCTCCCCCCCAGTGATTAGAGTGTAACATTGTACCAATATACATTTGTGAACACAGCCAAGAACCACCCAGGCACCAGGCTT
This sequence comes from Nanorana parkeri, assembly GCF_000935625.1. Taxonomy (NCBI): domain Eukaryota; kingdom Metazoa; phylum Chordata; class Amphibia; order Anura; family Dicroglossidae; genus Nanorana; species Nanorana parkeri. The sequence goes on from NW_017306433.1 coordinate 1,822,088, forward strand.
TTCATGTTTGGGACATCTAGGGAAAGATTCTAGGATAGGAAGTAGATACGGACTCAGGGTGAAGCTTACACCAAGATTGTATGATCCTTCTGTGTAGAATGAAAGCTGATCTATTTGTCAGGAGTACTGTATTCCCTTTTAAAGTGACTCTGTTGCTAAAAATGAAAAGGCAGCCTGTAAAGGCATACTGAAAATTTCCACGAACAGAGGTGCAGGGACATGCTACTGATGTAGACATGGAGACATGGGCATCCAACGCATCTGGAAGTGGGTTGTGAGGATTCAAGTGGCCACAGTTGCTGGACAAAAGAGCAAAGTTTAAAGTTGGGCGAGGCGGTGAGATTAGTAATTATTAATAATGTACTTATATAGCTTGCCTTTATTTACCTCTCTTGTTTTTTTTTTGTTTTTTTTTGGAGGGGGGCAGTGGCTGAGTTGCTTGAAAACTATGGAAGTCTTATACTCACACAGTACTTAGCACTCTTGCATATAACATGAATAGGCATACCTGATACAGGGTCCACTTTAAAGGCATTGGACAGTACTTTCAATGTTAATATTTTACAATTCATGTATGTAAGCTCTACCTCTGAGTGCTGTACCAGTCTTTTGGTTTTCAGGGGCATACTACTTCTACTGTATGCTTTGCTATGTACTTAATTTAGGTGTGGTGTCTGTTAGTGTTGCTTTGGACCTTTAATGTAACTTCAAAGTAATTCTGTCACTAATGACACAAGGTTTCAGTGTTGTAAAGCAGGATAAGACAATGCAGAAATCATTTTTCAAAACACTTTTTTTTTTAAACTTGCTTATTTATCATCAGTGGAAGATGAACACTTGTAGTTGTTGTTAAGGGAACCTTTAACTCTTGAAGACAGCAGGCAGTCTACTCCTTAGAAGATACAGAGAGTCAGACATATTGATACTGAGCCCAGAAGTTGCTGACAATTACTTACCATGACAGAACCCTAAGTAAACTTTGTGTTACACAGTAAATTTAAGCAGGCCTAAAACCAGGAAAGGAAAATGCTTTCTCACCACTCTTGCTGTTTTTCAATTTATAAAAGATATATTAAAAAATAACCGTTACAATAACTGCAGCAGGATTCTTTCAGAACCCAAAAGCATACGGATTATCCGGTACTCCCGAGTCTAGTTCCAGCCAGGCAGGGGCTGACTGGCAACTTTTAGCCCAGGAGGCAAGTACAACCCAGAGGCCCATGGTGCAGCGACTTGGCCCCCCCTCACGCTCTGCCTCTTCCCCGGCTTCTCCCCGCCCCTGTCTGTCACTTTTGCCGTCTATGTAACAGTAGTTTGAATGTATTTATCGGTTTAGGAAATGTAAAGCGCACTGGTAGTGGAGGGATGCCTTGTCAGGGCTGTGCGCGTGCATGACTGCTGCGCCACTGGTAGTTCTGCCACTAACTCAGAAATACATTTTACAGCATTGCAGAATGGCATTGGCTATAGAGAACTACAAATCCCAGCAATAGTACATTATACAGCGCAATGCAGAATATCACCAGCTATAGAGGACTACAAATCCCAGCAATAATGACTACCAACAGATAGAGAACTACAATTCCCAGCAATACCATTATACAGCAATGCAGAACAGCATCAATGCAGAATAATATGAAGCTACAAACTCTGTTGCTCTGGGTTCTCCGCCTGATGTCTAAAGGGTCTCAGGTGGGCTGTGCGGGCTCTCACCAGGGGTACAGAGAGTTTCACGGGTGCTTGTGTTTGCATCAGAGGTGGCTCCCTAATTAGGCTCTCAGGTGGCCAATGCGGACCAATGTCACCTTACCTTGGTTTGGTCCTCAGTGGGTGGCTCCATGGACCCTGGTGGGGGTGGGGGGGGGGTGTCTGCTGTGGCCGCAGCTGCAGTTGCTCTCTCCAATCATCATTTCCTCTAGTATGTCTACAGTCTTTGACCATCATTTCCTCTAGTATGTCTACAGTCTTTGACCATAATTTCCTCTAGTATGTCTGCAGTCTCTGACCATCATTTCCTCTAGTATGTCTGCAGTCTCTGACCATCATTTCCTCTAGTATGTCTACAGTCTTTGACCATCATTTCCTCAAGTATGTCTGCAGTCTCTGACCATCATTTCCGCAAGTATGTCTGCAGTCTTTGACCACCATTCCCATTGTGTGTCTGCACTCTCTGACCATTATTTCCACACGTATGTTTGCAGTCTTTGACCATAATTTCCTCTAGTATGTCTACAGTTTCTGACCATCATTTCCTTTAGTATGTCTGCAGTCCATGATCATCATTTCCTCTAGTATGTCTACAGTCTCTGACCATAATTTCCTCTAGTATGTGTCCAGTCTCTTTCCATCATTTCCTCTAGTATGTCTGCAGTCTCCAATCATCATTTCCTCTAGTATGTCTGCAGACCATGACCATCATTTCCTCTAGTATGTCTGCAGACCATGACCATCATTTCCTCTAGTATGTCTGCAGACCATGACCATCATTTCCTCTAGTATGTCTGCAGACCATGACCATCATTTCCTCTAGTATGTCTGCAGACCATGACCATCATTTCCTCTAGTATGTCTGCAGACCATGACCATCATTTCCTCTAGTATGTCTGCAGACCATGACCATCATTTCCTCTAGTATGTCTGCAGACCATGACCATCATTTCCTCTAGTATGTCTGCAGACCATGACCATCATTTCCTCTAGTATGTCTGCAGACCATGACCATCATTTCCTCTAGTATGTCTGCAGACCATGACCATCATTTCCTCTAGTATGTCTGCAGACCATGACCATCATTTCCTCTAGTATGTCTGCAGACCATGACCATCATTTCCTCTAGTATGTCTGCAGACCATGACCATCATTTCCTCTAGTATGTCTGCAGACCATGACCATCATTTCCTCTAGTATGTCTGCAGACCATGACCATCATTTCCTCTAGTATGTCTGCAGACCATGACCATCATTTCCTCTAGTATGTCTGCAGACCATGACCATCATTTCCTCTAGTATGTCTGCAGACCATGACCATCATTTCCTCTAGTATGTCTGCAGACCATGACCATCATTTCCTCTAGTATGTCTGCAGACCATGACCATCATTTCCTCTAGTATGTCTGCAGACCATGACCATCATTTCCTCTAGTATGTCTGCAGACCATGACCATCATTTCCTCTAGTATGTCTGCAGACCATGACCATCATTTCCTCTAGTATGTCTGCAGACCATGACCATCATTTCCTCTAGTATGTCTGCAGACCATGACCATCATTTCCTCTAGTATGTCTGCAGACCATGACCATCATTTCCTCTAGTATGTCTGCAGACCATGACCATCATTTCCTCTAGTATGTCTGCAGACCATGACCATCATTTCCTCTAGTATGTCTGCAGACCATGACCATCATTTCCTCTAGTATGTCTGCAGACCATGACCATCATTTCCTCTAGTATGTCTGCAGACCATGACCATCATTTCCTCTAGTATGTCTGCAGACCATGACCATCATTTCCTCTAGTATGTCTGCAGACCATGACCATCATTTCCTCTAGTATGTCTGCAGACCATGACCATCATTTCCTCTAGTATGTCTGCAGACCATGACCATCATTTCCTCTAGTATGTCTGCAGACCATGACCATCATTTCCTCTAGTATGTCTGCAGACCATGACCATCATTTCCTCTAGTATGTCTGCAGACCATGACCATCATTTCCTCTAGTATGTCTGCAGACCATGACCATCATTTCCTCTAGTATGTCTGCAGACCATGACCATCATTTCCTCTAGTATGTCTGCAGACCATGACCATCATTTCCTCTAGTATGTCTGCAGACCATGACCATCATTTCCTCTAGTATGTCTGCAGACCATGACCATCATTTCCTCTAGTATGTCTGCAGACCATGACCATCATTTCCTCTAGTATGTCTGCAGACCATGACCATCATTTCCTCTAGTATGTCTGCAGACCATGACCATCATTTCCTCTAGTATGTCTGCAGACCATGACCATCATTTCCTCTAGTATGTCTGCAGACCATGACCATCATTTCCTCTAGTATGTCTGCAGACCATGACCATCATTTCCTCTAGTATGTCTGCAGACCATGACCATCATTTCCTCTAGTATGTCTGCAGACCATGACCATCATTTCCTCTAGTATGTCTGCAGACCATGACCATCATTTCCTCTAGTATGTCTGCAGTCTCTGACCATCATTTCCTCTAGCATGTCTGCAGTCTCTGACCATCATTTCCTCTAGCATGTTTGTAGTCTCTGCCCATCATTTTCTCTAGCATGTCTGCAGTCTCTGATTGTCCACTCTAGCATTATATTGAGTATTATGTGCAACCCGTTGATGTCAGGGGCCTAATTTGATACCCCTATACCTGGATATACCTGGAAATTTTGCAACCACTGTTCTAAACAATAAAACAAAAACAAAAATTTCTTCTCATATTATTACAGAATAAATTAGTTAGATTAAAGTATATTCCTCAGACCTTCTTTAAATTGCTTTGTGAGCTTTTGTTCAGTAGGATAGTAATATATGACATATGCGCCTTACCCATAGAATGCATTACAGCAAACAGAGACTGCTCTTTTACGAGGAAGGGATTATCCTTGTCCCAGACTAAAGGGAGAGGCTGCAATACTCAGCATTTTCGGCTCAGCACAATAGCAACGCCTGTCACTCCACAAAATGAAATGAATTGTTTATTTGACATTTATGGGCGTGTTTTTGGGTGAAAACTCACGTTCTACCAAACTGGTGTTAGGTGAGTTCGGTATCCAGTCTTCATTAACTCCTTCGGTACTGGAAGTATGTATTGCCTGCTGTATTGTTTTGAAACATCTTGTTATGATCATTCAGTAACTTTTGTAAAGGTACGAGATGACTCTAATGTCTGCAATAATTAGTTAGGTCTACCCAAAAAAGAATACATTTACTTAGAGTGGAGCAGACAGAGCTATTGTTTTAAGCCCCATATAGTTTTCATTGTCAGATTCATCAGGAAATTAGACTATCTAGCACAATTTTTTATTTTGGCTTTAATTATTGTTGATCAGGCCCAATGTGTTCTTTCTTCTAGAAGTTTAACAGGCAAGAGTTATTAAAAGCATGTCACCTGAAAGCAAACCTGTGCTTTGCCCATTGAGGGCAATCTTACAAGTTTGCTTGTATGCCCCCCTCTCTAGCAACACATGCTCATCTTTTCTTTGCTTCTCCTACCACTCTATTTAGCCACTCGGAGAGAAGAAATTACCTGATACTTTGGGATATGAAGGGCCATTTAGCTTACTCCCCATCCTCTCATGTAACAGTCAGTGTTGCTTGGTGGCGGGGAAAGTCAGCTTTGACTAGACTGATTCAGAGGTCGCACAGGGCTTCCTTTTTGTGGCTGAATGGAGAAGCAGGAGATCTAAAGATGAGTACGTGGAGCTGAGGAGGGGGGTATTAAAGTGAACCTGTTGCTTTTATTGGAATTAGCAAAGAATGGGTTTGCTTTTTAAAAAGCATGCGCCGGTTAAATAAATTACTTGATCCAACGTAATTAGGATTGGTACTAGACACAACGAGAGACTTGTGGTTTAGGTGCAAGCAATAAAATAGGCAAACAAAACATTTGGACAATTTAGTTATCTAAGGGTTTAAATATTAACCTACTGATTAGGTAGACTACATAAGAAGTAGTGGACGCAGAGCAGTAATTTCCATAATGCCAATAATGGGCCAGTGCCTAGGGCAGCAGGGAAGGGAGGGGGGCAGAGCCATGCGCCAAGGTATTTTTTTAACTAATAATTACATGACAAAAGGGGTGGAGCTTGTACAAAAGGGTGTCATCATTGTGGTGTACCTAAAGCAGCATGATGCACCCTTACTGGACCTGTTTAATATCACAATGAAAAACTGTAATGTTTAGTAACCTGTAGCAGAATGACATCTCTTTTTGTTTAGTCCACCTTTGCTCAGCTGCAAAAAGTAATTTGATTTGAAAAGGAAATGACCTAGATCAAGGCACAGGATGCCAACACCCCTGAAAGTGGTATATCGAAAAATCAGGAAAGTTGGGGTTTTTAGGCAGCCGACTGACAACTTGCACACCAAGACTTTTTTAGAAAAAATATTTTAATTGATTAAAAGGTAAGTAGAATTGATAAAATTGACAACATGATTCCCCTGTAAGCTCACTCCACATTAGTTGATTAGTATAATGATACTAATTCATACTGATTCATTATACTAATCATGTCATGTATTCATGAATTTTTCAATTATGTTTTTTATGTTTTTTCAATCATGTTCCATTGCATAAGATTCTGATTGTCATCTGTATATGAATTAATTTAACTAATGTGGAGTGAGCTTAAAGGGGAATCGTGTTGTCAATTTTATCAATTCTACTTACCTTTTAATCAATGAAAATATTTTTTCTAAAAAAGTCTTGGTGTGCAAGTTGTCAGTCGGCTGCCTAAAAACCCCAACTTTCCTGATTTTTCGATATGCAAAAAGTAATACTGTATTGGCTAACCTTAATTTGTTCTAACCAGTCCATACAGCATCCAAAACTTAAACTATAGTGTTAACTATATGGCCATGTAAACAGTGAATGTGACAAGACATTCCTTTTTTAACTGAAAAAAACTACACTCATTGTTTCCTGATTGATCAGGATGTGCGGAGTATATCCTTCAAATGGAATGCTTACCGAGTCCTTAGTACATATGGCTTAATATAAATTACACCTCTAAATGTTATAAAACAATAGAAGTGTATGGTGTAGAAAAGCTACTTTTTGTATGTTAGCTGAGCTATGAGCCATGAAGCTTTTGTTTATATTTGTTGTAAATTAGGACCTGCATCTAGAATTGTTCCCATTAATAGATTAATAAAGGAAAATAGTCTCTGCTTCTCGTTTCAGGCACAGGTAGGTCAATCCCTGGCTCAATGTTTTCTATTCTGTTATCAGGTGATCAGTCAGTGTTATCTTTAAAACATGGCCTGTTCTTGAGTCTTGAGGACAGCTTTAAAAAGTCATTGAGTTAATGCAGAGCCAGGCACTAACCCCAGGTCACCACGGAGATAATTATCTAAACCTGGTGTTTCCAAGATGTTCTCTTTTTTCACCAACTTTGCTGTAATGGAATAACAAGATGATTATCTCATCATCTGACATCTAGAATAATATTTGCAATATTACATAGGGAGCTTACATAGGTTATGAAGATGTGTGCCATTTAGCTTTGAGCAATAGATATGGCTCATCCCTCGAGAAGGAGAATGAAGTCTCTTTAGGTCCCTTTCCAGGAATAATCTAATTCTTGGTCCAAGATGGCTTAATCTTTTCTGTCATTATACACAACATATTTCTTTCCAGGCAATGATCACATTCAGTATTATACACTAACTATGGAATACAAGTTAAAATGTGCATGTTTTAGCAATAATCCTACTAGGCTATGTTCACCTTTTCCAAGTATTTCCTTGATTTCTAAACAAAATTTCCACTTTCAGTATTTTGCAAAGCTACATTTAAGCAACCCTTAGAAAGTTATACTTTGTAAGTGCTTTACCTAAAGTATACTATATGTAAATCCAATTCCTAAAATATCATATAAGCTTTAACATGCTAATGCATCTGAAAAGTTCAATCTAGGTTCACAACTGCTCTACACCGCATGACACCTGGGACGCGCGTCCCGGGATCGCGTGGTCCTGTACAATGCAGGCAGCGATTGCCACGCAGGCCCATTGATTTCAATGGGGTGACATCTGCGCGGCAATCACAGAAAAGATGCGCGGCTGTTTTAGTGTTCGGAAGCACGGCTGAATCGCGGCGGTAAACCGTGCGATCCGCCTAGCGCAACTGGGGTGCCATTAGAAAATAATGGCACCCACTGCGCGATCGGTTCACACCTTGGTGACTCCTGTCCGCACGGCAATCCGCGTGGAATCGTGCACGATTGCCGTGCGGTGAGGTGTGAACCTAAATCTGCATCACATCAATATCACTATTAGGGCAATTGTTTATAATATGCAGTTCTTTAGCAAACCAGATATCATTCAGGGGTTAGGGGTTTTCATCTACTTTGATATATCTTCTAATGATAGTCTATCTTAGTCTATCTTATGAATGTGTAATTGTCATAGAATGGTGACCAATCACCATCTAATATTTATGGTTAGTGTGAGGTAGAGCAAGTACATATTGCATATATTTATATCTCTATATTATTCATCAATGTTAAAGTCTTGAGCCAAGCACCTTTTCCTGCTATTCTCTTTAACACAGTGCATTCATTCAAAAGAGATCTATTCAAAAGGCTTACATTTGCATGGTGGGCTAGAGGTGATGGTAAAATCCAATTGTTTAGGTAGAACTTTGCCGATGTTTAAGCATAGCAGCACAACTAACTTACCCTTCCGTAGTCTTCAATCTGTGGCCACTTTATAGATCTCTGTAGCAGTAAAGAACTGTAGGATGTATACACTTAAAGTAACACTAAACTCAGGAGTTAAATCTTAAATCCCATGATAAACTACAATCTCAATATAAATTAGTAGACTTTATATGAGATTGTAGTCCATCACATGTGTGAGCTTGAAGCGGTAGCCACTTTACAATGTGCACAGGGACCATGGGGAACAAAAGTAACCCCCGTTCCAGAAGGAAGGACAGTGTCAGCACCAATTCAGAGATGATTTGAGGATCTACAGGTGAGTGATGCACAAATAAGATATATTTTTGTTAAAAGTTAAGGTGCTTAAATGCATTTTTAAAATGTAACTCCTGAGTTTAGTGTCAGTTCAATTAATCTGACATTCATCAAACATTTACTGCAGGTGAATCTTCCTGGTGCACGTGTTTTAAATGAAAGCAATTCATTCACTACCAGTGAACATTTGGTTAAATTCACATTTACTGCTTTATAAATACCCATACTCTTGGCAGTTAATTTTTAAATTTGAGTGGCATGGCCGTGTTTGCGTGTGTTTAAGATACTGTCCAATTAGTGAAATTGTAATAAAGAGTATCACCTAAAGCCTTGGTTTTAAGCAGACTGAATCACTTAGGCCTTAACACTGTATATTGGTTTAATACTATGTACTCATAGGGGCTCTCCCATTATTTTTAACACGTTTGTCCTTCATTTCTCTTGGATATAAATCCATTTAGTGCTGCACGTACGGCCTGGGAGAAAAATGTATAGCAAGTGTTAGCAATACACATGATTTATATAACTGGTGTAGGGGCGCTCATGCCAGAAAAAAAAATTCTTATTTTCTCCTAACTGGTTTTGTGGCTTCTTTATCAGTTCATCGCATGGCACATGCTGCATTAAGAGATGCCTAACACTGACAACCAAATTAAATTATAATTTTCCTACTTGTGTTTCTATATATTCTCAGTGATACACCAAGGTGGACCCCTTTTGTACGTACGTACATACATACATACATACATACATACATACATAACTTCTAATATGACATTTGCCAATTTCGATGGGAGTACAGATACGCATTCACAAGGACTTTTTAATGTTTTTAGTCTGACCTTTACTCTAATCTTTATCTATGAATGGAAACTGGGGTCTATTTATAAATGTTTTCACACAAGAGTCACACAACTTTCACCCGAGATTTATTCTTGTTTCTAATTACATTCAATAGGGGAAATGTGGTGTCAAAACTATAAAATCAACCACCCTGTTTACTAAAAATATGTGTAGGAGAAAATGTTATTTTATTTATTTCAGGTATTTATATAGTGCCAACAATTTACATAGCACTTTACATTCACATTAGTCCCTAGCCTCAAGGAGTTCACAATCTCAGGTCCTAACTCACATGTATACATAGATGCACACTAGGGCTAAATTAGACTGCATCCATGCACTTAGTTATTTTAGTTATTTGTTTAAGTTTATATGATTTTAATCTGATGTTTTAGATCTGTCACAAAAAAGTGTGTGTGTATATATATATATATATATATATATATATTTATATATATATATATATA
>NW_017306433.1:1832805-1834589 GCF_000935625.1 Nanorana parkeri
TATATATATATATATTTACATATATTATTTATCATACAAATACACACGTCAAAATACTCCCAGAGCACTATGGATCAACTTAAGAGACAGCATCCTGATTGGAGGCCCCGTTTGTCCGGTTAGAACTTTGAACTAAGCTTTCTTATAGGGGGAGGAGTCACTACCACGAGTCATTCATTGATCTGTAAATGTTAGCTTGAGCTGTCCATGTATGTAAGCTTTTTTACAGGCTGTAAAGAGATAAAAACACATGAAAAAGAAGTTGAGAGCTCCACATGTTGGCTAAAAAAAATATAACATATTAATATACAATCTTTCATATTTAACTGATTATTAAAAAGAACAGTTTTACATTCTGTATTTTTTTCTCAGCGGCATTCGGCTATTTACTCACTGCTGTTCGGCATCTATGAGAATAGACCGAACAGCAGCGAGTAGCCTGCTGGAGGTTCGGCTCAGCCGATCCAGATGTTGGATCGGCTGAGTCGAACTCCTTCTGCACTTCGGGTCGCGCGAACATGCTAAGCACCCGATGTACGGCTGATTTCAGCCGATATACTGCTGAAATCAGCCGTACAAGCCTGAAGTGAATAGCCGAACCGTGTTCGGCTCACTTCATTTAGGGTCGGTTTTTCACTCGGCTGCCTCTGGCAGCTTAGTGAATACACCCCTATTTAACCATTGAAAGCCATTATTTTCCATTAATTGGTATTTTATCTCACAAAGCAATTATAATCTCCTCCAAAATTAAATCTATTTTTGCTAATGTAGAGCCTCACAAAATGCCACAAAAATAATTTCATGTGCATGCAGTGATTTCAGGTGATTCATGTGACAAACCTTTAGGGCCCAGTCAGGTTATGTGCGGCATTAATGCACATGCGTTATTGTGTATTAAGGCACACTGTGTTACAGTAGTTTTAGACTCTCAAACCTTTTTTAAAAAATGAATCCAGATCAAATAAATATACATTGCCCAGCGAAGTATTTCTTTACATTTTAGCCCAAACACTTACAGCTCAGCTTCCCAGAACTTCCTGTCCAGCACAAGATCACAGGGGTCAGTACAGTCTCCAGCAGCTTTCCATCTACTAGCTTGGAGAAAGGAGGAGGAAGGAGGAGGAGGAAGGAGAAGAGGGAAGCAGTTTGCCTTGCCGTGCCTGTTTGTTTGTGCAGACACACATAGGGGTCTATTCACTAAGCTGCCGAAGGATCTAGCCATTGCTTCGGCTGATCCTTCGGCTAGCTTCGGCCCCAGGACCCCTTCGGTTCAGTAGAACCGAAGGGCTGCTGTAGGGGCTATTCACAATAGCCTGTACAGCTCCCGAAGTCGGTCGAGCCGAAGGCATATGCTTCGGCTCGACTGAGCCGAGGTGAAAGCCGAAGCTGGCCAACAGCCTGCTACTGACTGCTGGGCGGAGCCAACCATCATCTCACCGCTGGCTCTGGCCACTTGCACAGACAGATCAGCGTCCCTGGTAACCAGGGACGCTGATCTCCAGATAACCCAACTCTCCCGGACCATCCGGGAGTCTCCCGCTATTAGATAGCGACTCTCGGAGAGAAACACTTTTCAACGAGCAGAGTAAACCTTTCCCTGCTATGTTGTCTTTTTTTTTTTATTTCACTTTGCAATAGCCAATAGCAAACTAGCTATTGCACCCGCCCACTGCTGCTGTCAATCAGCAGAGGGGACCTGAAGTTCTCCATCAGGTCCCCTCTAGTGATTAACAGCAGCAGAGGGCGGGTGCAATAGCTAGTTTGCTATTGGCTATTGCAAATTG
>NW_017306433.1:1834657-1891399 GCF_000935625.1 Nanorana parkeri
CCAATCATTTTCTATTTAATTTTTTCTACTTTTTAACTGTTTTTCTATTCTGCTTGGTACCTCTGTGGTACCGAGCAGAATAGAAAAACAGTTAAAAAGTAGAAAAAAAAATAGAAACCGATTGGGCGGAGATAGCAGTGACAGGTAGCTCCGCCCAACTTTTAAAACGGTTTCTACTTTTTTAACTGTTCTTCTATTCTGCTCGGTACCACAGAGGTACCAAGCAAAATAGCTCGGCGGCATTCGGCTATTCACTCACTGCTGTTCGGCATCTATGAGAATAGACTGAATAGCAGCGAGTAGCCTGCCGGAGGTTCGGCTTAGCCAATCCAGATGTTGGATCGGCTGAGTCGAACTCCTTCTGCACTTCAGGTCAGCGGAACATGCTGAGCATGTTCTGCCGACCCGAAGCCACACGAAGCCACCCGATGTATGGCTGATTTCAGAAATATACGGCTGGAATCAGCCGTTCAAGCCTGAAGTGAATAGCCAAACAGCGTTCGGCTCACTTCGCTTCGGGTCGCTTGTTCACTCGGCTGCCTACGGCAGCTTAGTGAATGGACCCGTATGTCTATTAGATCCATCTGCCGGCAAAGAAATGTGATAATCATTTTAATTATGACATTATTTAATAAACTGGAACTTTCCTTGCTAAATAATTGCTAATTTGTATGCTCATGAGACAATTAAACATTCCATAACAAAGTCTATTATTTACATAAAAAATAAACAGGTTCCATAGTGGATTAAAAATATTCTATTACTATCACAAACACTCAATATGTTTTTCTCGATTAGCTGATCTCTCTCTCTCTCCCTCTCTCTCTCTCGAATGATTGAAAACATTACAGTACAATGGAGTAAGACTCTGTCTTTTCATTTGCAATTTCAATCTTTTGCATCTTTTTAAGTTTTTTTTAATTTTAACTGTATACACATATTTGTTTCACTTAGAATTAAGTTTGGAATCAAATGTGTATGCCTTTATCTCCTCTTAATGAACCTGTTAACACTGTTGCCTCTGTTCTTATAAAGACCTTATGAACTAACTATGTTTTCAACTTCAAACAGGGAACATTATAAATATGCTGGTGCGATGTACATGGTGCCAGGTTCCTGCTAAAGGATTTGCAGTGACAGTGGAATAGTTGGAAGGTGCCACTAGCAGCGAATGTCCCTTTACCCCCCCACCCCCCTCGCCTCATCTTTCTGAATATTAATGTCTCTTGGCAGATTGCATAATTATGTGACTAGGAGTTGAATGAAGATGGTTATTAGCTTCTACCTCTCTTGTCTAAGTAGAATAAGATCAGAATTTGTGCTGTGGCTAACTTTCTATGATATACTAAATAAAAATATGAAAGGGGCAATGTAAAAAAAAATCTAAACATTTGAGTATTGTCTCAGCAGTTAAGAGTGTTATAACATTGTTAGTGAAATACACAATTGCAGTAAAGTTTAGTATTGTAAGGTATTGTTCATATTAAAATACAAGTATTAGCAGAAGTTGTGGTGACGGGGGTTGACATAGGTTTCAGATGAATATTTGTTCCTTTGATTTCTTTTGGCAAAATGTAGGTTAACGCACAAAACTTTAGCAGACAGCCTTTTTCCCCCCAGTGTATTGAAGTACACTAAGCCGGTGCGAACCTGTTGGAACCAATCTATTGCATTTGCCAACACTGTAATATGTAGCAAAAGGCATGACAACACATCAAGCGTCAGTGAGTCATAGCGTGTTTGTGTGTTGCATGTTTATTTTCTCCTTTAGAATGTTATAGTGAGGGTAGATGTTTGAATATCACTATAGACCATAACATGTGGGAAATCAGCTTTAGATGTGTAAAGGCTTGTTCATACTACATGCGTTGGGCAGCTTGGTTAGCACACTCCCAATGCAAAAAAGTCTTGTTTTCTTTTGAATCAGTTTACTCCAATCTGCTGCATTTAGTGTGCACTAAAATAAATAAATAAATACGCAGGCAGCATTTTATAGCACCACATCATATCTTAATACCGGAATATATGTACATTTTTCACAGGAGTGCAGATGTTCAACAGTGGATGTTATATAAACTCACCAATACTAATCACCCTATTTTAGCACTTGATAATGCAGTAAGGTCTGAACACTGTCAACTGTATTTGGGAATAGCATATTATAATATATCTCTGGTTTAGTTATTGATTAATAGCTCTCCTGTGTACTTAAACCAGTCCAGGTGATGTGTGAAGTCAGTCCATTTTTAATGTAGCTTTAATAAGTATAATAGTTTAAAGCAGTGGTTCTCAACCTGTGTAACCTCAAGACCTATATTTGTCCTCGGTCATTAAGTCGCAACCCAAATTGCGCTGCAATTGAATGCACGGCAGTGTGGGCTGCTGTGATGGAGCCCCATCCATATGCGCATTGCTTGTACAGCTCCCATGCGCATCTGTAGAGGTGTCAGGAGCCAGAATGTGAAGTCACTCTAGTCCAGGCACCTCTACAGGACATGCGAGGGAGCTGTAAGCAATGCATGTATGGCTAAAGCTCCCTGGCGGCCATACCCCCATCCCACAACACCTCAAGTCGACACTCGGCTCTGGGCAGCATATTTTGAATGGCTGCTCGGTGTGAGAATGGTCAGTACTGCTCTAGGGGGAGGCTGAGGAGCCTCTTGCCTAGAAAAATGGAAGGCATGTGGTGACCCACTGAACACAGGGCCGCGGCCCACTTTTGGGTCAACACCCATTTGTTGAGAACCAAGGGTTTAAAGCATATGGGAATAGGGGGTAACGCTGCCCAATTGAAAATCTCTGCCTCCTATTTCAAGTGTATAAGGTTTTAAACGGATGTTTGATAACCTTTTTTTAACTTTCCATTTACAATATTTGGTTTACATATAAACATTTAGGGATGTAATTATCAAACATTCACCAAGCAAAGAGCTCTGCGAATGACTGAGTTTTAGACTCACAGCCCATTTAGGACCACTAGCATAGGTAATTCCTATTGTCGAACAGCAGTGGGGGTGTATTTGGAGGGTGTTGTAAAGTGGGTGAGCCATGAGGGTCACACAACACTTTGAAATTCGAGCAGTGTATGGCCGGCTTCACTTGCTTTGTGACTCCCTTTGTCCGACTCAACAATAAACAAAGGATAAGTTGCTCTTATGACTCACTGGAGTTCTGCAAACAGCACAGATGAAAAATAATAATGCTAATGATGTAAAAAGGACTAGAGCCCCAATTGCTGGTTAGATAATACATATTATTAATAATAATATGCAATATTTCATATGAAGCGGGCTAAAAACATTGTTTTAATTTTTTTTTATTCCGCCTATAATAAACAGAAAAAATATGTACAAAATGTCAATCTCAACCACAAAAATGTACATCTCATGTTTATAATTAGATATGATAAATTAGTTACACATGTTGCACATTATTTTTACAGATTTTGAAAATTATTTGCTAAAGGAGCATTTTATCTCTAGCCTGCAGTTTAAAATGTCAGCTAGAGTCAAGAATTTTTTTTTTCAAACTGATGTTTTCTCTGAGAATTTGAAGTGAACACAAACATGGATGACGTTGCTCCTTGTGTAAATGGAGAGTGAAGTTTTTCCCACAAATTGGGAGAATAGTTATCTCACCGCTACTAAAATATGAAAAGGAATTTAGCGACTTCATTTTTAATTTCTTATTTGATACAAGCATTATTGTCAAAGTAACTCTTTAAAATACGTCTTTATATGAACCCTAATTTAGCTCCATTCAGTTACAGGTGATATACTTGGACTTGGAAGAACAGGCGTGGGCTGAATTTAGCCAATCTGATGAACCCATGCTTATAAGATAACAGAATCATCTATGATCCAAACTGATGCTGGCTCTTCTGTTCTAAGATTCATATCTGTTCTCACAAACTTGTTTTTGATTTAACTATAGTCTCTATGGGACCAGGCAAGGTCTGGGAACCACAATGCATTTGGCAGGTTGAATGTTATAACCAGTCTCCTTCAGTGGTGTATTTAGAAATGCTGCTGCCCTAGGCAAGACAGCAACGCCGCCCCCCGTGCTGACATTACGACCGTGACCATCAGCACCCCATGCTGACATTACGATCGTCACCATCAGCAAGCACCCAACCCCCCTCCCCCCGTGCTGTGACATTACGATCGTCACCATCAGCACACATAACACAGCCCCCCCCGCCGCCAAGTCTCCATAACACCCCCACACCCGGCGATCACTCACCGCTGCCTGGACACCACACCGCCGACCGCTGCAGGGACACCTCCGCAAGCCGCCTTCCTCGTCCCCGCCGGACGGCCGGCCTCGTCCCCGCCGCTAGGATGGCCTCCGGTTCTCTTCTCTTGATGAATAAAATTTATCAAGGGGGAGAACCACAGCCACTGCCGCTCTCAGGGAATCTGCCGCTGCAGGCAAACGCCTTGTTTGCCTCGCGGTAGATACGCCCCTGGTCTCCTTAGCGAAAGTAGGGATATAGTCATCTGATAATGTCTATTCTGGTTAATATTCTATCAGTTTTCTCTAGAGAAAAACAGACACTAAGAAGTAAAGGGCTGCAGTTCTTTGCATGCTGCTTGGTTAGGTGAAAACTGGCATAGAATTTGTAACATGATTGCTTATCCATTGTTATTTTGTTTCCTGAAGCTTTATATCTACTGATACCTGATTGCAAATAAAGAGTATCCATGTGATGCAGTGTATAGCTAGGTTTATACTTTGAGCCATGCTGGGCTAACTGGCTTGCAATGCTTCCCCATCATCTCCCCAAGTCTAACCAAGGCACGATCGGGTTGTTGGATATCAGTTTCAAATACTAAAACATATCATTTTCAGTATGGGATCTGTATACTATACCACCACCAATTTATTAGTGTTTGAGTGTGTGTTGGGGGTGGATTAGCTAGACCAGCTCTTTCCAATTCTTTATCACCAAGAACCTAATAAAGTCTACCTTAAAGCATAAACATGTTAGCAAGGCAGCAAAGCCTGCAGGGAGCTACTACAAGCAATTCTTACAGAAGGACCAGAACACATGACACCCAAGACCGAAGCCTATGTAATAAGATAGGCAGGATCTAGTACCAAATCCTCCTTATCCATTTGCCTGACAGTGACTACACTATATATCGTGAAGCGCTGAGAGGTGTTTTTTAAAGTCTGGTAGGAATTACAGGAAGCTGAAAGCTTGATTATTATGGATAAGTGATGAAAGAAATAAAACAGTGGCGTTTTATCATGTTTACCCATGTTTGACCCATTTAATGTCCCGTTGTCACATATGCAAAAAATGTAAGTAGGAATCTCCACAGTGGAGTCAGAAAATAATAAGAAACGGAGAGAAGCTCTAACCCTTCCTACTCTATTTAAATTTACAGACAATAGTTTGAACAGTTGATTGGCTTTACTGTAAGTCTTCCATAAAAGAGCTAATTCTTCCCTGTCTCCTCTTCTCCCAGATACAAGCATTCACATGTCCAGAAATCCTGACTGGTTGTGCTGATACAGTGTTTGGTGCAGCACATAAAATTAAAGTTTGATGGGATGGGAATTTTAAAGAAACATGGCAGTGATTTGAAAGTTTGGAGAAATACGGCAGTGAATTGAACTAACTGTTCAGTAAATGGAGGGTTTCATAGATCATGGCTGCAAGTTGAATGTTTCCTGTCATAGGGAGTATATTGAAAGCCTGATAGAATCACAAAGTAGACATACAGTACTGATAACAAATATTAGCGCTTGCAAAGCATGACAAGCTAAATTTGGTTAACCTACACACGTAACAATTCGATGGCATCGTTCTCAAAATATCAGAAGCTAGCTGTTGGGTGTGAAGTGTTCCATAAAACACAAACAATTAAATATGCTCATAAGAAACCCTGAGTGGAAGAACATGGATTTTTTGTTGTTGCAGTTTTTAAATGCTTTTTTTGCACCTTATGTTAATATGGAATCCCTTTCTGAGCACATATGTTACACAACAAAAGAAATAAATGGAGCAGGCACATATTAGATCCCTGTTTATGCTGTGAAGTTAACCTGCATAACATTTTTTTAGGCCCAATGGTGCTTTGTAATCCTTCAATTGTATGTTCTGTTGTACTTGCAAATTGTAGTCAGTAACAAACAAGATTGTCTCAGACCAGTTTACCTGATTATAGAATACTATTGAAAAACCTTTAAATGGCTGTGTATGGTTAGAATTAGTTTTGACAAGCAATCCTTCTAGTTCATACATTAGCCAATATCAAGATCTCTATATTTATAATTGTTTTCTTAGGTGTTTCCTTTTTCATTTATTGGCCAATTGTTTCATTTATTTATTGGTCAATTGTTAAGTAAGTACAGACAATCATGATCTATGTGTATTTAGACAGTAGACCACTGTTAGGCTACTGATGCTATAGTAGGGGCAACAGGGGAAGCCCACCATTTAGTGGGCTCATTACTGGGGGTTAAAATTTCCCATTGGGCATGGAAAGGCCCTTTAGGTGAAGATTCCAGTATTTTCCCATAATTCCCTTCCTATACCTGTAAAGTGACATAAGAATTCGGTCAGTTGATAGATCTTCCTACTAATTTCCATATAGTGTTTGCTTGCTCCAAACTCTGCCTTTTAATAATTACTCAATTTAAAAAACGGGTTACAAAAGAGGAAACTTGATTATGAGCTTTAATGGGTAGCAGTAGTTGTGCCTGAATAAAATGTTCTGTATAATATTAATTAGGATCTTTTATAATTAACATGTGCTCTTGTCTCATTGTTTGTTTAACTTGGAAGGTGAAATATTGCAGAATTCAGGTTTCTAGGGTTAGGAAATGTAGCAAGATGTGAATAAGATAGCAGACTGAGATCTAAAGATTATCAAGGAGCCCGTGGAAATGTCTGCTTTCTTTTTTTCCTCAAGTACAACCCTTATCAAAGTTCTAGCCTAGTTCAGTAATAATACTATAGACTTCAGCAGGGCAGTATAAGACTTTTTATACATATAGGACTGACATGATTCATTTATTTTAAGAGCGTATAAAATGTACTGCTTATTTGTTAAATTGTTTTGGCATCATTTTAATTTTCAATTAGTAAATTAAAGCTCTACAATGCTCCTAAAGGGATATTTTATCTCAGATGCGGTTAATATTGTTTAAACATCTTGCAGATTTACTAAAGGAAATACATTTAAATTCCTTTTAAAATCTGGACCACAGCTCATCCGTGAAGCACAGGAAATTGTGCTTGACAGATGCAATCATATGCAAATAGCTGTAGAAGAGGTGAAATTATCATCTGCAAACATTGGGCCAAAATTCCATCTGCCACCTCCTGAGGAAGGGCTCTTAATAAATTCTAAGACAGCAAAGTGACACACATCTTAATCAAGACTTAATCCTAGGAATTAATTCCATGTGAGTTTATGCATAATTCCGGTGGCAATGCTTAAAAAACCATGGCAGTTTCAGCGGCAGATGGACTCTCCGGACTTCATGCAAAGGCATTAAACAGAGACAGAGAGTGGGAAGACCCCTGAAATGTCAGTCCTTGTACACAAATGCTGGGCACTGCACAACCCACAGCGTCTATGGCTGACTTCAAAGGTTGGACTTCCAATTATTACGACATGGGAACTGCATACAAATCAATGCAAATACATCTGCTATTAGGCTGTCTCTTGAAAAAAGTCAGATCTATAAAAAAGAAAAAAATCAAATGCATTCTGGACTTATACAATGTCTGTAAAACAAGGATTTCACTTGTATGGGGGAATGGAGCAAAACTTTGTGATATGAAAGAAGCATTTTGCAAGAAATGTACTGTTACTGCCTTCTATGTGATGACATCACTTTAAATATATAGTTGCCCACACTTATGAATAGGGTTGAGCTCGATGCTCAAGCTGAGCGTGAGTTCGAACATCGGCAGTTCATGTGTTCGTGTCAGGGTGTTCGGCGGGCTGTTCGCCGCTGAGCACCACGCACAAGGCCGAGCACCACAACGCACAAAGAAAACAGTGAGAGCCATGATCGGGCAAAATTATGAAGACTCAATCATGGCTCACCCTGTAACAACTGTAAAGAGTTGGGCGGAGCTAGCTGTCACTGCTAGCTCTGCCCAAATGTTTATATGTTACGGGCATCTGTCAAAATGCCATTATGCGGCGCATATTCGTCGCAAGTGAACGGGATGGCGTTCCTCTTTTTTTTCCATTACTATTTCTAATTATTTTATATTGTTTTATTTTTTTATTTCGTTGAGTCGTCGTCGTCGTGGACAATGCTGGATGTCGTGGTTGACATTGGATTACATCGATGGATCAATTTTTTTTTTAAATAAAGGACTTGTCAAAAACATGTCTGTTTTTTTTTCAAATAAAGGATTTTTTCAAAAGTCTGGACTTTTTATTTACAATTTTATTTAACCCTTTAGTGAATGGGTACCCCCTAATCATTCACAAGGGGGGGGGGGCATCTGGGTGCCCCTTTATTAAATGGGTACCCTAATGTGAATAAGCCCCTTTCCCGCACCACCACAACCAATGCCCCAGGGCTTATGGGGAAGAGGCCCTTGGGGACAAGGTGTTTTTCCATGGGGCAACCCTGGAAAAGTACCCTCCCAGTGCCAAGGACATGTGGCCTGGTATGGGAGGAGGCGCTCGCTTGTCCCCCCCTTTCCGGCCCTGCCAAGCCTATGCTCGGTTTAAGGGTCTGGTATGGAATTTTAGGGGGGACCCCATTCCCCCCCCCTTTTTGGGGCTGGGGCTCCTCCATAAAATTCCTACCAGACCTTAAGGGCCTGGTATGACTTTAAGGGGGAACCCCCACACACTTTTTTTGTTTTTTTTACGCGGGGTCCTTCCTAAATATTCCTACCAGACCTTAAGGGCCTGGTATGACTTTTGGGGGGACCCCCATACTTTTCTTTTTTTAAATGTGGTCCCTCCTAACATTCCTACCAGACCTAAAGGGTCTGGTATTGTTTGGGAGGGGGAACTGCACTCTTTAAGAATTAAAATAATTTTTTTTCTTTAGAAATGTCAGTTTTGCTGCAGCAGGTTCTATACATTAATAATCCGAAAATCACTGCGCTAGGAGTGAGTGACTCAAAAACTAATTGGACCAGCGGCAACTATGTGTGTAGGTGAATCTAATGTGTAGCAAGTAAGTTGCGCTCGGTCAGATTGTGAATAGGTGTTGAAATAAATGTAATAATCTCTCGAAACAAAGGGAAAGATTACCTGCAGATAACATAATAAATATCTCCACTAGTGACAGTGAATGAATGGTTAAAAGCTATGTGAACGTGTCAATCACAGCCCGGTGTTACTCGAGTGTTTGTATATGTATAGTGGGCTTTGACATACTGAACAAATCATTTATATCAAAAACATCCGTATGGGCATTTTTATGAAACAGTGTATATGTGAATGAACAATTAATAAAATCAACTGTGTATGAAGTCCAATATGTGAAAAAATTGTGTATAATCAATAATCATAAGTGAAAAAAAGGGCATATAAAAAACGTATATAATACATAAATCTGTATAATGATTAACCGACAAATAATGAGTGATAGAAAATACAGTGCAACCCAGTGCGCTCTGGTTCCTCTCAAAGCGGGAACTGCGGGGTTCCGAGCGCAACTTACTTGCTACACAGGTTCTATACATTGTACAGATGTGCCACTTTACAGGCAGGTTAAGGGGACCCCCAGGCACGATATTTAAAGGGATTTATTGTTTTTTAATTTTTATTGCAACCCTTTAAGTGATGTTAAAATCACTGCTCCTTTAAAAACTGTATTTTTGTAAAGTTTTTTTTTCATTGATACATCTCCCCCAGGGCAGTACCTGTATCCCCATACACCTTTTATGGCCACTAAATTGTATATAAGGCTTCAAAATGGGGACATTTGATTTTCAATGTTCTACCCCCATAGACTGGCATTGAGTTCGAGTTCAAATATGAACTTTTCCCATGTTCGAATTCGAACTGAACACGGGGATGTTTGGCTCATCACTACTTATGAATATTAAAAAGAAACTTGTCATGACACAAATATGGACACTGCAATGCCTGGACTCTTTCTGAAAATGCTAATTCCTTGTCTGTCACTCACTTTTTAAATCAGTGCAAGAGATGCATGCAGCAAGTCAGAACTCTTGATTTGTATACTTGTTCAGGATCAGAGGCTCAGAAGGTATTGAAAGCAAAAGGTATGATGTTCAGCGACAGTATTGACCTGGCTAGTACAAACATTGTTACTAGGTATATGTAGGGTTCACCGGTTTGCATCCTGTTCTGCAAAAATAGTGAGACTTCTGTGTAGGTTCACCTATAGCAGCTGCCATTTCCTTAAGGCTAGTATGCCTACTTGGATGTTCCTACGACTTAAGGTGCTATGCTATATGTGCAGGTCCAGGACACTCCCCAGCAAACCTCAGAGAAAGAGTTTGAGAACTGTGTGAGATGGCTAGGTTCAAGGCAGGTGCGGTGTGCAGGAGCGACCAGGGTTTGTGACTGGATGGAGCTTTCAGGGGTCTGTGCATGCAGAAGGCAATAATAGAGTCCTTTATCCAAGCTAGAGGAGAGCAGGTAGCAATCAGAAGGATAGTTGTATCCATGCACGAAGTCAGGACAGGCAGCAGTCAAAAGAGTAGACATATACAGGCAAGAGGTCAGTAACAACAGCAATCCAGAAACAAAGCAAGGCTCAGGAATGAAGCCAGGAAGCTAACACTATCACATGCATAGAGTCCTGGGCTTGTGATGTTCAAATAGGGCACCACAGCGC
Organism: Nanorana parkeri; assembly: GCF_000935625.1. NCBI lineage: Eukaryota > Metazoa > Chordata > Amphibia > Anura > Dicroglossidae > Nanorana > Nanorana parkeri. The sequence continues at coordinate 1,845,461 of NW_017306433.1, forward strand.
TGTCGCTGCCTAGCAATGAGGCCACCCAGCACCATTGACCTATAAAAGCAGTATGTGTATGGAACTGATTGATTTACTAAAGCCAAATAGGCTGTTCACTATGCAAGGGAATTTTCTCTTAGGTTAGTGAATGAGGTGAAGCTCTGCTGACTTCCATCGTCCAATCATGTATAAGCAGAAAGAGTTTTCGTATTGCTTTTGCTTGTGATTGGGTATTCTCTGCAAAGCGCATTTTCACCACATTCACTAAGCGAAGGGAAAATTAATTTGCCAAGTGAGCAGCCAATTCGCCCCTATATTTCTTTTGAAATAAAAAACCTGCCTGTTGGCAAGTTTAATTTTTTGGCTAAAAATCCAGGTTGGCTCCCCCTTCGCCTGTTGTTTTCTGCCCCATCCTCCTCTATTTTGTGTATTCATACCTTCTTACCAGGGGTCTTTGGTTGGTCATATGATGTCATGCATTCTCTTCTTCCTCTGGCAGTGAGCAAGTTCCAATTGCTACAGAGAACAGCCTCACATAACGACATGCCCTGTTCTCTGCAGCATTCACCTATAAGCCCATGGTGTCTTTATAATGAACCCCCAGGGGTAGGGGTCTTGGCGCACTGGGCTCACAGGAAATGTGTTGAATAGTGCTGGGTCGCAGGGCAGGGAGTCTGTGGGAAAAAGGGCTGAAGCTAGGGTGAGTATTGCATTAAAAGCTGTTTTTTTGTTGTTGAAAGTCATGTGCAATGGATTGTTTTACATTTTATTATAAATGTTGAATGTTAACATTACCTAAGCAATCTATAAGATTAAAGTATTGTGTATTCTCAGTGAGCACAAATTTTGAGGTATTATTGCAATGTTTTTGTTCAGATTATATGTGATTTTCCTATTTTTTACATACTATGTGTCACATGACTGTACCATAATTCCACGCTTTAATTTCACGAAAACATTTTTAAAAAACTCATTATTTGTAACGAGTTTTTGAATTTGTGGTTTGCGGTTCTCTACAAATAAATATAATAATAATCCTCATGATTTTTTTCAGCTGTTCTGTTCCTAGCTATCCCTATGTAGATTCAAGTCATAATGGTACCAAATAGGATTTTTGATAATGGTGATTTGGACAGTCTGGGGACACATTTGGCAGTCTATTGGGAGTCTGTAATTGAAAAAAGGCTAAGAACTCCTGCTTTATGCTATAATGCATTGCTAGTTTTATTATGTCTGTATTAAAGCTAAACTCTGGGATACGAAAATATTTACTAACTACAAGTTGTGTATTCTTACCTGAATCTTGGAGAGCATTGTATATTTATTCCCCATCTATGCAGTAATCCAGTGTGAAACTTTTTTTTGTGTGCAGGCGTTTCCTGTAATAAAGACCAGTCACTACTGCTCTTCTTTCTTGTGCAGGATGACTGGTCTTTTTTTCAGCAGGCAGCTTGTATTTAGTGGGCCGTCTGTGTCCCACCCACAGGTCTGCTCAGGCTATGCACATTGATCATGTCACTGCAACTTCTAAAAGGTAATAACTGGGTTTGCATTTAGTGCACACAAAGTGGATTTACATCCCTCGTGGCTGTTTAAATATATTTAGATAAACGTTTACGTGTTTAGAGCTCCACTTTTAAGTGCACGTTTTCTGCATTTAAAAAAATTACAATTCTGTACAGATACATATATTTTCATTGGTATCAAAAAGATTTTTCATCAGCAGAGAAATTAAGATTTTCCATCTAACATTTTCTCAGTTTGTAGAGGGCATGTTTTTAGATATGACATCCTGGCACAAGCTTCACAATTGGTCCTGGCTGCTCTGTAGAGTAGCTTTGTTGTGGTGAAGGTGGAAAAGTCAGAGCTTGACAAGAAGGATGGGTGAGAAACGAGATCCCAGTGCTTCTGAGAGGTGTTAACTGCCCTTGGATAAAGACATAGCCACATCTTCAGATCTCCATTACGTATTTTGCTCATAATGTTGCTATTTCAGTCTGAATGTCACCTATAAAAGAAGAGGTCTCGCTCTCCAGGGGAGCTCTAAATAGAAGCCTTGCTAGATAATCTTTGATTTATAGGCTAACGAGTCCCAGGGTTTAGAGTGAGTCTGCAAACTGCCAGGGGGGTTTCCAAGCCAAGAAACCATGCACTGCTTTGGCAGTACATTGTGGAATGTGTGTGTCCATTTGCTGGGTGGGGACAGGGACTTAACCCCTTAACCACTTGTGGATGTAGACATCTGACAGCCCCTGATTGAATGATTGAAGGAAGAAAATAGTGTATTTTAACTCAATTAAATAATGTCACCTATACAAAAATAAAATAAAATATATATAAATTTCTTAATCCGCATTGGAAAAATGACAGCCACTTTTCTTTAGCTTTTGTGAATTGTTCCTTAAATAGCATATTTCTATTATAGCATATACATGCATAGGGCTGTTCTACTACAAACAGTCCACCGTTCACAATCATAACAATGTTCCCGTGCACCATATGTAAAAATATACCTATCAGTGTGTGCTGATCAATTAGCATGATCATTTTATTGTTATGTAATAAATGGATATACTCATATTAATATGCATCAATCATGTCAGATATGATGACATAGATAAAGGTAATTAGCACAGAACAGTTGATACATTTTAAAACCGATGGAAATTAGGGACTGTTGGCACAAAGTTAATTTGGAAATGATCTAAGAAGCATGTCATAGGTCAGATGCCACTCTAGACAGATTTTTAGTTAAGTATGAACACTTCAAATATTTGTGGCTTATTCCATAGCTCATTCACAAGGTTCCCATATACTAATGTCCTGTGGAAGCTTTAAAAGTTCCTTGAAGATATATTTTGTGTATGTGTGCAGTCAGAAAATATTTAGATCTCTTTAAATGGGTTTGACCAGCCCTGGTGTTAAATGATAAACACTTGAAAGAAGCAGGGTGTTCCTGACCTGTCACACGTGAATTGCAGCTAAAAAAAAATCTTATGCTATCCGGTTAGGCCCAAAATATTTCAAACATCTCCCTTTGGATCAATATAATTAATTCAGTTTACAAATGCAGTAACTAAACTATCTGAATAGATATCGCATCTACATGGTTTTCCAAATATTGGTGTTTCTGAAATTTGGTGTTCAGGAACATCTAGCATATCTACTTTTGTGCTGAGTGGTTACACGGGTGAGTTCATTGGTTACAGAACCTTATTAATTACAATGCGATATGAAGATCAGCTTTAATTTAGTCGACTAAAACGTTTCCTCATAGTTTGTCAGCTGCATGTTTTCAGGGATGAAAACTAAATAAAAACGAAGTTAATAGGACTAAAACGATGATGAAAATACATTGCAATATTCTCTACTGGAGATTTAGTCAACTAAACTAAAACAATTCAGATGACTAAAATATGACTAAAACTAAAATATGACTAAAACTAAAACGGCATTATGGGGTCTATTCACGAAGCAGCCGAAGGATCTAGCCGTAGCTTCGGCCAATCCTTCGGCTAGCTTCGGCCCCAGGACCCCTTCGGTTCAGTAGAACCGAAGAGAGAGGGTTTTTTTTCCTTTTTTTTGACGGCAGCAGAACCGCTGGACAATAGAAAACTGTTGGGCGGAGCTAGCTGTCATTGCTAGCTCCGCACAATCATTTTCTATTTATTTTTTTGTACTTTTTAAACTATTTTTCTGTTCTGCTCGGTCCCTCTGAGGGACCGAGCAGAACAGATATACGGCTGAAATCAGCCATACCAGTATGAAGTCAATAGCCGAACAGCGTTCGGCTCACTTCACTTCAGGTCGGTCTTTCACTCGGCTGCCTACGGCAGCTTAGTGAATAGACCCCTTAGTTTTAGTCCTATTTTAGTCATCTAAATGGTTTTAGTTTAGTTGACGTAGGGGGTTATTCACAAAAGGGTGAAGAGTTTGGAGAAGACAGGAGAAGTGAGCAATCTAGGACAACATAGCTGAATTGGAAAGTGAGCTGAATTGGAGAATTTTTCCAAATCAGCTATGTTGTCCTAGATTGTTCACTTCTTCTGCCTTCTCCAAACTCTTCACCCTTTTGTGAATAACCCTGTAAATTTCCAGTAGAGAAAATTGCAACGTATGTTTGTCATAGTTTTAGTCTAGGGATGTCTAGATACCAGTTCAGATACCAGTGCAGATACTTGGCACTTTCACAAGAACTACCAGGGTTGCAGCGGTTGCACCTGGGACCGAGCTCTGGCTCTCCACCACTGTCCTGAAATCATTAGTCAGTATTGTTTTAGAAAAACTGTCACATAACAATTAACAAAAACGTATCAGTACTTGTATCTGTAAGTACTTGGGCAAGTATCAGTACTTGGAAAAATTGGTATCGGTGTATCCCTAATATATATTTATTTAAAAAAATAATGCATTAAAAGGGGGATGTACAAATCCCAGGAGCTCCGTATGATCTTTACAAATGACAGCTGCCTCCTAATTTTTGAATTTTTCTCTAGTCTAGTCTTGGAGCTGGAAAAGTATCTGTACATGTACTTGTACAGAGTACGGTACTTTGTATCTGAACATTCCTATTTTAGTCCTATTAACTTCTTTTTTATTTAGTTTTCATTTAGTTTTCGTCACTTAAAACATGCAGCTGATGAAAACTATGAGGGAAAGTTTTAGTCGACTAAATGTAATACTAATGAAGAGCATAAGCACTGCAATGGCTGACCATAGATTAGTAATTTTCCTTTATTTTTTACTTTTAAAGAAAAATGTATGTGAATTTGAGTAGTGGGGGTGCTTGAACCATGTCAGGTTGTTACTGCTGACTGTCCCTGCTAGGTTCATTCACCCCCTCTGTCTGTTCTGGTGACGATTTTCATTAGGACTGAAAGTTAGGCAAAAAACTATTTTTTTGAGGGTTATTCACAAAGCTAGCCGAAGGATCAGCCATAGCCCTGGCTGATGCTTCGGCTAGCTTCGGCCGCCGGAGCCCTTTGGTTCAGTCGAACTGAAGGGCTGCTGTACGGGCTATACACTATAGCCCGTACAGCTCCTGAAGCTGGTCGAACGGCAGCGAGAAGCCTGCCAGAGGTTCGGCTCATGTTGGATCGGCTAAGTACAAGCATGAAGTGAATAGCCGAATAGCGTTCGGCTAACTTCACTTCGGGTCGGTTATTCATTGGGCTGCCTCTGGTTGTCACCAGAATAGGAAGAGATGGAAGATCTTCCAATGGGGACACTACTTCTACATTATGGAGGAATTCTATTTTCCAATATTTTTCTCAAATGTAAGTGTTCTAACTTAATCATTTTTAGTTTAGTAAGTATGCAATATTACATTCCTGACATGTCATAATATATAGCACTAATATATATTTTTCTTAAAGACTGTACCACATATCAGTAAAAGCAGTCCTCGAAACAGTGACTTTACCTAGGCTGAGATGATGCCATCAGTCTGCTCCTCTATCTTAGTGATCAGACTGCAACACTGTAGCTTTGTCACAACGTTAAAGTGTGCAGCATGGGCTGATCTGTGTCAGACATTTCTGAACACAGCCAAAAACTGCACAGACAGTGGGATTTACATGATTGTGTGTTATCCCTGAGCCAGCATCTCAGTCCAGGAAGTAGATGCTGACTCTGGATAATGTCTTAACAAAGATGACTCCATGCTTGTTGAAAGAACAACAGATGAAGAAACTGGCAGGGCAGTACCACGATTTTCAAGAGGTCAACACCTCTAAGTGTTAACGCATGCATTCAAAATGATAAAATATACAGTATCTAATACTATAGCCTCTTTAAATGCATTTGACCACATTTTGGCAGCTTGATGAAACTCATTTAAATGTGTCCTGAAATAAAGAATAGAATATTGTTCTGATAAGTATAGAAATGTCATCAGTCAGGACATTGACAAACATATGTCTAGCTGATCTCCTCAGGAACAATGCCTGCTTGTGTTTACAGAGGTCCCAATTAGTAGTTGTAAAGAATAGTATAGCCAGTATAGCTCATACATGAATGTGTTAGAGGGAACTTCTCTGAATACTAATCAGGATGTACCAGGTAATAGAAACAGTGAAGTATATCTTGATCATTAACCCGAGGATTAGGACTCGTTTTTGCATTATTGTCCAACCTTCCCGATGATCCAACTTCCAGTAACATTGAGGGGTCCCTGGCTTCTTGCCTTACCGTGATTTACATCTCTTGGAAGTCCACCAAATACAGAATTTATGACAGAGACTGTCATTATATCTAAAAAAAAAAGGTGGTTTCCAATAAATACAGCAACTTTAACATATGAAGATGCCTCCATGTCACTACACATAGGGGGTCTTACTCTTCCTCAGTATTGGCCGGTTGTATCCGTAAAAACGGGGTGCTTGCTTCATTGTTGATGCTGGAAAACGAAAGTAGCCTAAATTAGACAAACTATTTTCCATCTCAACTGTAAAAAATAAGTCAGGGCAACTGGGGTATTTTTCTTAAAGGAGAACTATGGGGTCAGTGTTTTTCCCCATAGTTCTCCTTAGGGTAACGGCAGGACACAAACTAGCGTCCTCCCGTCCCCCTAAGCTCAGTATACCGCGAGCTACAGCTCGCGGTATACTGAGCTAAGGGTGACGGGAGGACGCTAGTTTGTGTCCTCCCGTTACCCTAAGGAGAACTATGGGGGCAGTGTTTTTCCCCATAGTTCTCCTTAGGGTAACGGCAGGACACAAACTAGCGTCCTCCCGTCCCCCTAAGCTCAGTATACCGCGAGCTACAGCTCGCGGTATACTGAGCTAAGGGTGACGGGAGGACGCTAGTTTGTGTCCTCCCGTTACCCTAAGGAGAACTATGGGGGCAGTGTTTTTCCCCATAGTTCTCCTTTAAAGACGTTTCACTGGTCATCCAACCAGCTTTCTCAATTCATTCTGATTTGAGAAAGCTGGTTGGATGACCAGTGAAAACTCTTCAAGAAAAATACAGCAAGTCCAGTTGCCTTGACTTTTTTTTTACAGATATACCATGACCTCCTGGATGAATAAGAACCTTCACAGACATCTTTCCCATCTTGTTTTTGGCCACATGTTATTATATAAATAAAGCATGAAGTCCACCTATGAACGTGTGATTAGGAATAAAGGCTCGATAAGTGTAACGTCTAGTAAGTAGCATTGAGGAATTAGGGTGAGTAGGTTAATCTCATTTATTTTTTACTTATTACACCATTGCTCTGTTTCCTTTCAGTTGTCACTTTGTGCCGCCTGATGGATTTCAACCTTCTAACAGATTCAGAGGCTCGCAGTCCTGCCCTCTCCCTGTCTGATTCTGGAACACCTCAACATGATCACAGCTGCAAGGGGCAGGATCACAGTGGTAAGTGAAGACAATGGACAGGGAGACATAAAACATTCTAGCCGGCTGGTAATGCAATAAATCTGTGACCTGATCACATTTTAAATTCCTTTTGCCTAAGCACAAAGGCCTGTCCATGGTACTGGGTAGGGCTAGGATCCCTGCAGCCAGACGATTGGGCAGCCTTTCTGCTATACTGATTCAAAGCCTTTTTTGTTGCCTTCCATTTCAACAGGAAAGGGTCAGAGAAAACAACATGGTCCTCCCTCAGATTACCAACCGGTGCTAGAGTACACTGGCCTTTCTACATTTCCAATGCCAGGAGAAATTGCGGGAATGTGGAGAGGGGTTGAGTCAGGCATGTCAAACTCAAACTGAGTAGAATTAATATTCAATCGACCACATTATATCTACTGAGGGCCACATATACCTAATTCCAGAAATAGACAATAGCACTTCCCTACTTAACATTGTAGTAACAACTGCAGCTTCCAACATTTTACCCTAGAAAAAGGACCCTTTTGTAAGAACTGAACTACATAATAAAATAAGAATGTGTGATTATCAGTTGAAGAACAGATGGGAACTTGTGCCACAAGAAGGGGGAAGAAAGCCACATAAGGCCCCAAAAATTCCAGTTTGATATGTGTGGGTTTGTACCCTTTAACCATTCACTGTGCAGCAAAGTTAAAAAAATATTGAAATAAAAGCCCTCTCTCCTCTGTTCATCAACTAATATGTATTAAAAAAATCCATTTGCAAGAGTCTATTTTTTGTTCTTGGATTCACTATTTGGAAGTAACAAAAAGTGCTTAGAAGAATGTTGCATACATGTATACAGAAATACAGCAATAACAGGAAACATGTAAACGATAAATAAAACATGCATATAGAAAAACTAGCATACAGACCAGCATAGACTAGCTTCGCATCATAGCACCATCTAGTGCTCAAAAGACCATATTACATCTCTAAATGTCAGTAATACAAATCAGCATGCTGTTGTATTTCCAACACTGCTTCTCAATAGCATATGCGTTGCTATATGACGTTTAGCTTCTCTCGAAGGAAACTGTGACGATCCTTTGGCAATCGCTTGGCGAGTGTAACCGCAGTCATTTCTTCTGATGAGCAATAATGCATGTCGATAATAGTTTGCTCTTGAGTGTCCCTTAGCAGATAATACTTCACGTTGATATGCTTGGTTCTAGGGTTGACGCTTTCTGATTGTGTCTTAGCAGTATATGACAGCTAGCAGAGAGGTATTCCTTTTGTTGCTCAAGTGGATCTTCTAATTTCAGGTTGTTTCTGCAGAATTTAACATGGAACTTGACTTATCCATTGAGAGTTCCACCTCTTGTTCTGATTCCTGTGCGGCTTCACTTTGCTCAGCTTCTTTGCTGGTTCACTGGGTGAATTCACTTCACAACTACCTGGGATCATTGTTTCTGGAGATGGGTTCTCATCGAAATAAACACTGCGACTTATTGTCACTTTGTCAGTCTTTGTGTTTAGGATTCTATATCCCTTACTAATGTGCCCTAGGCTAGGCTTAAATCCATGCCACATTTCAAATGTGGTGCCTTAAATGGCTTTTGATGGTAGTCTATTTTGTAGGTATGTTGCAGTCCTGACTGCTTCTCTCCAGTACTTCTTAGGTAGGTTGGTGTCTGACAGCATCCATCTGGCCATTTCTGTAAGAGTGCCCTTCCGCTAAACCATTTTGTTTACGAGTGTACGGTGTGGTGGTCTGGTGTACTATACCATGTTTATTCAGATATGATTCCACTTCCTTACTGATGTATTCCCCTCCATTGTCAATGTATATAATTCCTGATTTTCTTTGGAATTTGTTGCTGGACATGACTACAAACTCGAAGTTTTCCTGATGTTTCATTCTTGTGCTTCATCAGATAAGTTGTTGTGTACCTGGAATAATCATCAATGAAAGTCAGTAGATATCTGTTCCCTCCTGATGTGGGAGTTTTCATTGGTCCGCACACGTCGCTGTGTATGAGCTCCAAGGAGTAGGTGGAGTTGTTTGAGTGGTCTGTGAAAGTGGGGTACACGTGGCCTTTGCTTCCATACAGCATTTGTATGTCATGAGCATTTGCCAGGGCAGTATGGTTATATCTTCTGATAAACCTCTTTTTATAATGTTATTTATGGCTTCTGGGTTTCTGTGCCCTAGTCATCTGTGCCACAGATGGATACATTTGTTGTGTGGATTATGAGTGGCTGTCTTGACTTGTTCGTCTGCGGTGATGAGTCTGTACATGTGTTCATCCATTTTTCCTTTTGTGAGAATTTGCTTATAAGGCTTCCTTCTAGGTCTCGGACATATAGGGGTCTATTCACTAAGCTACCGTAGGCAGCCGAGTGAATGACCGACCTGAAGTATATCGCCTGAAATCAGCTGTACATCGGCTTGCTTTGCATGGCTTCGGCTGACCCGAAGTGCAGAAGGAGTTCGACTCAGCCAATCCAACATCTGGATTGCTGGATCACTGCTGTTCGGCCTTTTCTTATAGATGCCGAACAGCAGTGAGTTCCGTGTCAGAATAAAAAAAAAGAAACAGCAGTGTATCTCTCCTGGGCGGCCGGGAGTCTCCCAGAGCGCCAGGGAGAGTTTGCTGTGTGGAGATCAGTGTCCCTGGTTAGCAGGTAACCAGGGACGCTGATCTCTCTGCAAGTGGCCGGAGCCAGCCGTAAGATCACGGCTGGCTCCGCCCAGCTGTCAGAAGCAGGCTGTCGGCCGGCCAATGGCTTTCAGCGTGGCTCAGCCGAGCCGAGGCATATGCGTTCGGCTCGACTGAGCCGCTCGGCCACGTTCGGGAGCTGTAGGGCTATAGTGAATAGCCCGTACAGCAGCCCTTCGGTTCTACTGAACCGAAGGGGTCCTGGGGCCGAAGCTAGCCGAAGGATCGGCCGAAGCTACAGCTAGATCCTTCGGCTGCTTCGTGAATAGACCCATAGTACATTTTTCATGAGGATACTCTGCTTGTTCCCTGACAGTGTGATTTAGTTTAAGAATCCTTTACTGTTACCTTCTGCAGTAATACTTATCCTGTTTGCTAGGAAAACTTTGTCTTTTGGACTGAAATCAATTTCTGTGAAGAATGTCTCATCACTAGTCATGTGAGTCAATACACCATCTGTGTGATAAAGTGTTCTCAGTCACTTTAAAGGTAGCGGTCCATGATGTGCCTGCACATGTTGGGTATCGCCGCGCACACCGGAGTGAGAGCAATAATTCTAGGGCCAGTATTTTGGGGTATTTCTAAATGGATGACCTGTAGGGGCTTTTAAAGCGTCTTCTGTGGACTTTTTGGGGTACTGCAGTTTTTCGCCGTTTCACGGACGCACGCAATTTGTAAACTGGGCATGTTGGGTATCGTTTTACTCGTTGTATCCTCATCTTTTATATTTAATTTAAAAATTGGTATTTTGTTGTATTTTGGGGCATTTAATTAAATTTATCACTAAATTTTGGGCTTTAATAAGGAGTTGCGCTAATATTGCGCAACATAAAAATTTGCAACTACCACCATTATATTGTATGGGGTCTTGGCATTCAGAAAGTATATAATGTGTGGGGGTTTAAAGTAATTTTCAGGCCTAAAATGTGGAATATAACATGGGTGCAAAAAAAGAAAAAAAGGCCTCAGTCATGAAGGGGTTAATATGACAGCCAGGACACTGGTATTTCCAAAAGTATGTCAGCAATGGCAGCCCGCACGTTTCTCTCATATCGAGTCTCTTTTGAAGGCATGTGGAAAGCATTAGTTATCCGCCAAGGTGGTTTCAACAGTTTGCAGCACCTGACTGAATCTGAGTGCATCCTGCAACATGACCTTTTAGTCATCTTTTTCAGACAGATTTCAGATCTGACAATTGCTCGTATTTTTCAAGGACAAACCCAAGTTTTGTACACAAGCCTATTGAAATAATAGTCCCTGGAAATGTCCCTACTTTTTAGAACTGACCCCCTTGAGGCCTCATTCACACGGGGTGTACACTCACAGTAGCCTGTTCTTCCCTATGGGGGGTTGTGGCTGTACGCTGGCATCTTTGCGGGTATGGGTGTCCGAACTTGGACGCTGACAGGATGGATTCTGTCTGTGTCCAAGTGCACACACCCATACCCGCACGGATGTGCAGTTTTGACAAAATTCACTCTTTTCCTGTGTTAGATTTTTTTATTAACCATTATTTGTTTTTCTGTCTTTTTATGTGGCTAATTTAAAAAAAAAAAGTTTATATATATATAAAATGTATATATATATATATACATACATACATACACACACATTCACACACACGCTAGCTATCATTGTTTTAGCATACAACTGGCATGTATGTGAATGCCACATAAAACATAACGGCCTCATGAACTTAAAGCAAATATTGCCATTTTGGATTGTTAAATAATAATATTTTGCTATTCACACATAACAGCAGTTAAATTATAACAAAAAAATTTACAGAATGTGTAAAAACACTGAAACAACTCAAATAATGTATTTCAAGGAACCAGACTGAGTGTTCATTCTCAGAACTGCTATTATGGGATGAAATGTTTTGAATATGGCATGGTTTTTTTAACTGTTACTGTAGAAGTAAAGTTTGGGTAAAACTGACTTCAAGTGCTTGTACAATATTGGCATGGTTGATATTAAAGTGACTGATGCTGGGAATAATATTACAACATCGCCACCTTGTGGACACAGGACCTCATACACAGCCATAACCACACCAGTGCTGCACTGTGAAAAGTGAGCTGGCCCCTTACAAGCTATTAATCGACTTTTCAGTATGAAGGGCTACGACACACTGTTAAAGTATCAAAGTAAATACATTGCGGTAAGGGTGATGTGTAATACAGTGTAGAGGGCTAAAATGTGGTCAGTTTTTTTCTTTTGTTTGTATGACAAGAAAATTACAGTAAATGGAAAACCTGCCATATTTGATATAACCACAGCCAATGGATACAGCCAAAGTGTAAATTGCTCATATAACAGCTCAGGAATTTCCAGTACAGTTTTCTTCTATAAGGAGTTTCTGAAATCTGCAGGGTATTTCTTCATAATCTCACTTATCTCACTACTACATGGTCGCACTACCGCACATCCACTGGTGTGCACTGTCCAGGAAATGGTGCAATGCACTAATCACAGCTTACCTTTTTCTTATTTTTTCCAACCCAATTAAAATGTTACAAAGTAACATTTAATTCAATTCTATTCACCGTAGCGAGTACATTTTTATAAAATGTTCCTAATTTTTTTCATTGCACACCACCTCAGTAAGGTATTGTGAACTGATGTCATAGGACACAAGGCACACTGCCTTGTCTATGTATTGGGCAACTCATCTGGTGTGAACAGGCCCTTAAACAGGAACTTCAGCCAAAACTTTAGTTTTAGATAATGTGGGAAAGGAAATTTGTATTATTGTGTCCCTGTGTTAGAAAGTATCCTTGGTTCCTGTATCGGTGACCATAAAAGTAAATGATCCTCACTATATAAGGATTGATTCTTGTGTGATTCTCAGTATCATATTCATTCAGAATTGGTGCCAACTGGCCATTAACCCACTGAATATTTTTACTTTAAAAATGATTTCAAATCTTTATTAAATCTCTCAAAATATTTTGCATGCTAAGTTAATTTTAATTTTTTGGTAAATAAACAATTTTTTGAACCCTACACAACAATGAAACCAATAATGGGAGCCATATAGTATTGCTATCAACTAGGAAGGATAGAGTTCAAGGACAATTTATCTATATCTCAAAATCTTTTTCTATTCCTCAGTTTGTTCTTTTCCGATCTCTCTAAATTCTTATTATAGTCTATATATTTACTAGCAACTCTTTCTAGTCCTCAATCTATATTCCTTTTCTAGATGTTGACTAAAATTCTGTTTCCCCAACTTCTATCCATGACTCCCATCAATAGATAAAGTGCTCAGTGTATTAATATCCTACATGTTTTGCCGCCTAAAGTGGCTTCATCAGGGGTTCTCTCATGTTGTGCCCTTGTGCAAAACTCATTATGAATGGCCAGGTACCTGTGACCAGGCAGTGAGGGGATGCAGACAATAATAATCTGACAGAATATCTAGCCCTTCCTCACTTTACTAAGAAAACATGCTTTTATTCTGGTTATGTCCCCAGAGGAGAGCTTTCCCCTTTGCATCATTTCCTTTTGACTACAATGGAAGTAATATTATTAATGGGGACATAGAGAGCAGTATAAACCTTAGAGAAGTTGTAATCCTTCCTCTCACCATGCATAACTAAAAGAAAAGTATTAGCTGGAGTTCTACTTTCATAGCTCCTTGTATTTGTTTGTCCTATGAGCATATATGACCTGCATGTGTGCCCCCTTTGTCTTTGCTTTATCCTGTATAGTGATAAGAAAAATACAAACCACTGTTTTAACCTTCTGTGTCAAGGAAATTAGCATTTTTTAATGAACTGCCTGTATTTGGATGACCAGAGAAACCTGAAGCCTAAGACAGCTGCCCATTCCTTCTTATTATAGGCAAATCCACTGCAAGTAAGACAAGTGACCCAGGGCCTTAATAAACACAACCTCTGACCTTCTCTTTTCATAACAATTCCTAATATCTGCTAGTATGGATCTTCATTGTGTCTATGCATTTTCCGGCATGGTAAAGCTTTTCTTCAATCATCACATCACTTACTTTATTTACTTATTGCTAGCTTGTAAAGTATAGTGAATAGTGAGATACGTTTTTACAAAATAATAATAATGTAAGAATGAATAGATCTGTTGGTAGTATTAGTTGGCATTCAATGAGATATAAGGGCAGTTATGCACAAAGGACAATGTACAATCGATATGCTGTAATTACATCAGCATTAATAGATCATTTTGTTTTGCGTAAACATCCTGCACTTACGCTCATGTACTAAGTTCAGTGCAGATTTTAATCTTTCATTCAGAGGAAAGAAAATTGTGCTAATTCCTCCCAACTCTGTCCCAGCTCTGATACTGGCCACACACATGCAGGATATGTCACCCTTTCAACTGCAAATACAGCTGAACAGATTGAACATAAAGTCCAGGGAAAAGTTTTTTTTTTTAAACAGCACAAGTTAAATGGGTTATCTCTAATAATGACTATACTAGGTACAGATGGCTGCTGGTTCTTGAATAAATCATACCATGATTGAAGAAACAGTGCTATACTTCTGGTGCTTCATGGATGTAGAGCTGCAGCTGCAAGAGTGAAGGGCTCCAGTCATATACCCACTCCCTCCTCTACCCTCCTCCATTCACAAAACGTTGTGTATTTTTTTTCATGGAAGGCAAGGTGTTCTGTGAACGGAGAAGGTGATATTTAGTCGTATACCTGCCCCTCCTCTCTCCTCATACATTTACAGGACACCTTGCATTTCGTGAAAATAATACAAGGCTTTTGGTGAATGACTGAGGGAAACGGGGGGAAGGTTATATGACTGGTTATTTGAAGAATGGGGGGTGGGGGTGGCGGATACAGCTGGCTCTGCCTCTAGATAGGCAGAGCCAGCTGTCAATCAGGCAACTGGGTGGATCTTGACAGTAATCCCACTGCGGCTTCTCAGTATACCGCGAGCTGTAGCTTGGAGCTGGCTTCCCGGCTATTCAGGAAGCCGGGTGGCTGGTAATGACTCACCGCCTGGCTTCCTGATTGGCCAGGAAGCTGTCTCCATGCTGTTTGGACGGCTCGATGCTGATTTGCACGGCCAATCAGGAAGCCGAGTGGCGGGTAATGACCTGATTGACCGGTAAGCTGGCTCCATGCAGATTGGCTGGGAAGCCGGCTTCCCAGACATGACCCAGAGCCAGAATCTACTTTCTGGACTGTGACACTGGCTCAAGGATGGCACAGTCATGTAAATCTGGTGCCTGCGCAGTCCTTTGTTGTGTTCAGGATTGCATGACATAGATCAGTTCCTAGTGCAGCCTCTCACAGTGTGACTTGCTGCAAAGATAAAATGTTGCAGTCTGATCATTGGAGGAGACGTATCTAAAAATAGCTATCTCCTCCCTGCAGCAGAATCCATATCTGCTTAAGCAAAGTCACTAAGTGGAGCTCAAGGACAGCTTTTCCGTGAAACAATCTGTACTGTTTTTTTGAAAATTGGTACTGTAGATAGATATTGTGCCAAACCAGGAACTTATTCATGTGGATGTAGCCCTGACTGGCGGCCTCTTAAAGCTGGTTGAGCCACTGGAAAACCCCAGAGACAGTGCTGTGTGCAGAGCAGAGAGAAAAACTGCTGACAGAGGTAACAGGGCAGTGGTCCTTAACATACTGGGTGGTAAGCAGTGCAGAACTTGAGCTGCCCAGGGAGCCTGGAAAGAGAGCCAGAGGCAGAGGTCTGCAGCACCATATGCCAAGTCGGAAGGGGGAGCAGTGCTGAGAGCTGTAAAGAATCAGGATTGAGAGGTTGCTGCTGTGTAAAGAGCTGCAGTAAGTGTCATGAGGGGGGTGCAGCTGTGTTCTACAAAGAAAGACAAACCTGCTCACTGTGCTGCTGAACAAATGAGCATTTTGCTGCAGAGTGGGACTTCTCACTGTGGACAAATTCTTCCTTTCCATTGAGCCAGAGGATCCAAGTGGGCAAGAGTCACAGTCGCAGGCTTGAGAGGGGAGTCCAAGATGTGGCGTGACATCAAGCCTGGTCTTCTACTAACTGATTGCTGATCCTAGAACACCTAGACAGCAGGCGATGAGACCCCTTTTGGGAAATTGTATTTGCGTTAACCTTGCTTGCTGGCTGCCTTGGGACTTTATTGCCAATAGTAGAATCCGACTATGACCCTTTGGCGTGTTCTCTTTGGATTATAAATACTTTTACATTGAGAGTGAGCGCTCCCTCACATATTTAAGGGCCCCACCACCGTCAGACTGCATATTTTATTCTCAACTGGCCATTGGTTTATTGCATTTCCTGGTGTTCCCTTTTTCTCTATTCTCTACTGTGTTCTATTACATTGTTGTCAGCTATGTCATTCTGCTCTTATTCACCTAAAAGGCCTTTTACAAGCGATAAGAGGAAATGGTTGTCTCTTCCTGTGTTTAATGTTAAGGTAACACGATTGTTGCTATAGCTGCTTATACAGATCTTTCCTTCCAGAACAGAGGTTTCAACACATCTACTAATTCAAAAGTAAAGAAATAATTTAGATATACTTTAAATGGCAGAAAATATGAGATGATCTAAGGCTCTGTGTCTTGATGAAGGAAGATATGTAATAGGTAGTAGCTGTGTTCTATGATGGTGGATAGAGAAGACGAGTAAAATGGTGCCATCTATGGTGCCACTACAGCACGCTGCTTCACTAATTATGTGGCTTTGAACTTTTAGGTGTGTGACTGTCTTATACATTTCCTTCAATGGGAGTAAAAGACACAGAAGCACAGGAGAAAATCTTTGGTGTCCTATATTGTTACATGACAATTATGACTGGCCTTCATCAACAGCTTATTTTATACTGTTTTCTTTTTCAGGTAGCTTAATTGTGTTATTTTGTAATCTCCTGTCAGATGAAAATATCTTTTATTTCTGTCTGAGCTTTCCTCTTTAACAGAAGCCAAATGCTAATAACACCACAGTAAATCTATGACAGTGCCAGGCACACGGGCCAAGTATTTTTATTTTATCCCCAGTGCTTACAGAGGATATTTCATCAAAATGTTTTCCATTCGTTTTTTTTAAAAGCGCATGCATTGAAAGGCTGATGACTCTGAAAAACATTTCTAATACGACGCTGACCATTAGATTGAAAGCAGGGCAGCAACCCTGAACTATGTATTATCATTCACTTTTAGGCAAAATATATACCAAGGGAGAAGATCTCTGAATTACTTTCATGCTATCTTTTAATATAAAGGAAAAAGGTTGGATATATACCAGGTAGTCTGATTATCTCTTCCTCCTCTTATTTTGTGGAGGCAGTGGTGGGTAAAGAAGTGCTGTGAAGGAAACTATACAGTAACTGGGTCAGGGGGTGGGCTTTAAAGAGACCCTGTCACTTTAAAGCCCAGCTCTAAGATTTTCCCATTGCTCAACAGAGAGAAATTATTTATTACTTAATCAGATTGGACATTAAAGAATATATATTGTTTTTTGTAATATATTTAATTTCTTACTTCGTTATGTCTAGGAGAAAGGGAGTAATTTACTTCTATGCTCTAAATAGCCTATGTAATTTGATCTTCTGCTAGTCAGATCTATTCACAAGACACACACAGCTAAGGAGGGATATCTCCAGGAGCTTCTTGGAGCTTCTTGGAGATAGGGGCTTACTGTATTCCGCTAACACTGGTATTCAACCACTAGAGCAAGACATGTTATGGGCCATTTCACACTTTTGCATATGCCGTAGCGTGTATTTTTGATGTGTGATACTCAGTGTATTTATGCACATTTGTGTATGTTTGGTACTCTATTTTTGTTATTTTATTATGATGTCAATGAGGAAGATACAGAATAGGGATCTTCTATGCGACCACTAGTTCTCGCCAACCGGTGGTCCGCGAGAAAATTATGGTGGTCCCCGGGCCCCTCTGATGCCGTGCAGGCTGGGCCGTCATTGAAGTGGCACGGAGGCTCCGGGGCTGCCTCTCACTGACTCAAGCAGCGGCTGTCACAAGGAATGCGCAGCTCTCAGTACAGTGCAGGCTCTACAGGAAGCTGGGCATCTCGTCAGTACCCGACTGAGCAGGCTGCGAGACATAGAAAAAGGGGGGAGAAGCTAGGTAATAGTGGCTCAGCGTGGGAGAAGGGGAGGCACGGGGGTGGCTGGGGGCAGTGCTAATGTTAGGGAGGGCATGTGTCCCGGGCGGCGCCGGCAGGGCCAGTGGCAGATTTGATAGGGGGGAAACAAAAATAAATATAACCGAACTTTGATAGAACTTTTCTGGACACATGACCTGGAAATCTACCTTCAGATAGTGCATGTTCCACGCCAAGTAACCCTCCCAGGCACCGCTATCCGCCACTTCCCTCACCCTCCCCCCCTAACTTCTCATCTTATTTACTTTTCCCCCTTCCTGCCTTTTTATGACTGTCCCCCTCCACTAAGACTGTACAACAGTCCTCCCTACCATAATCTTCCGCCTCTTTCTTTATACTTTCCTGCTAAACCTCTCCAAAACCTTGGTTAAAGCCAGTATGCTCTGCTAGACTGGCTCATATATCCACCAGGTGGTGGATGCCAACTATTGATCGCAAATGTTAACAAATGCACGCTGCAATGGATATAGCGGCTATGTTGTGCTACAGTATTAAACACCATGTGCTAACATCACTGATTGTCTGTACTCCGGGAACCACCACCTGTAATGGATGTACCTGGTTTACTTTTTTTATTTTTATATACCAATAAAAATGTATTGAACAAAAAAAAAAAAAGTACACAAAACTGAAGAGCACATGTGTATTTTGTGCATTTACTGATTATTTTATGGCCCTGCTTGACGTGCATGAATGCATAAAAATGCATCTTCTACTATAGTTAAAAATTCAATAGGCTTTAGTCTATAGATGTAAAGCATTCGTATTGGCATAAATCAGATTTCTATTGACATACTGTACAATTTCCTGCATGTGTTAAACTGCAGGAATCCGGACAAGTGTCAAGTACATAATAAGCCCTAAATTTAAGGATACAGTATCGTATCATTTATGGCAACAGTTTCTAGTTCAGGATAGACCTCTGAAATAACTATGATAATTTAAAATATTATCTGAATATACACATAATATGCATATTTTTATATGTTGCAGTTGAATGTGTTTTGTCAAAAGGGAGGATTATGTTTGTTTGATTTTGAATTTTAAAAAAATATATAATTTTTTTGTTTACCCTTGGTATTGTTACATGTCTCATGAAAAGGCATTTGTGTTAGCAAGACACTGGAGGTATAATTCTCTAAAGCATACAGCATTAAATATTTATAACGTAGAGAGTGTGTGTGCATGTCTGTAAAGAGGCAGATCAAGAATATTAACTTTTGATGGCTTTTAAACTACTTTACTCCAGTGTCAGGCAGAACTTGATCTCAGGGTGCTTGTAATTTAACAATATTTACTATTTTATATCAATTATTATATAGGTATCCTTTATACAGTATACATTTTATACCTAAGGAAAGGCACTTAGAAGGGAAACCTGGAGCAAAGTAACCTATCAGACTAAAGCTACTCTTTATGTAGTGCATATTTCTTTTACTTTCATTGTCTTTATATATATAGATAAAAATCTCCAACATACATCCTACTTAAAAACAAATCTATATTTTTCTTATTACATTATAAATATAAAAGTTGAGAAAACAGAGTTGCAAAACTGCAGCTACAGAATATTTTTAAGGCTTGTATGGTGCCTCTGGAAGTATCTTTGTTTCTGGAGTCCACTGGTGTTCATTTCAAGCTGAGCTCTGGGAATTTTTTTTTTTTACACACAGTAACAGGTGTGTAACATATATTCAATAAGATGTATTTTATGTTTAGATGGCTGTTGCATTGTATAAAAAATCATACCTTGCAGCATGCCAGCTCTGACACAGCGCTCAAGGGCTCAAGTCGCATCTTTCTTACAAAAGGTGTTCTGTGATTGATGGATGATGATCCTCTTATCATCCAATCACAGAGCGCCTTGTATTCTGTGAGAAAAATACTTGGCCTTTTTTGAATGGGCAAGGAGTGAGGATGGGCCAGGGATGCAACTTATGTGTCAGAGCCACCCAGCTGTGAGGTATGAATTTTATATTCTGCGGCAGCACTCCACACATAGCATTTACCTTATTAGACACTTCGCGCTTTGTGTAAGAAAACTCTTCCTACACAATTCAGTTTTCAGTTCAGGAGTTCTGGCACTGAGAAGAATTTATAATAGCAGCACTCCCCTCACAAACCTGAAACCCTTTGCCTACCCTAAAGCACTGCTTCTGACAGCCTGAACCCTAAACACTTTATCCATTCTTCAAGACAAGTCCTTAAGCCAAACACTTAATATGTAACCCCTTAACTTAGGTCACTACACCTAACCCTTAACCTGATGCTAACACCAAAACCTCTTTTACCAACTCTAGCATTAAAACAAAACTCTAAAGGGAGCCACTAATAGCATAGTGAATGTGATTAATTCACTGTGCAGTGAAAAGCCAAGCATTTGCAATAAAGATTTAAAACACCTCAACATGATTAGATGAGAGAGGTCAGCAGAGCATCAATTAATTTACTAAGCTAAGGGAAAATTTCCTTGCAAAGTGAACAGCCTATTTGCCTTTAGTAAATCAAACCCCACTGCCCTTGAGGAGGGAGGGGGACCACTTGTGTACCTAAATTTAAGCTTGAACTTTTGAGCTTTGTGAACAACAGGTTTTTTACAACTGCTCACACATAATCCAAACCTCCTAATGCCTGAGCCTGAAACCTAATTTAACACCAGTTCACTAACCTTTTCTCCATACTCATTTTATGCCATGCCATGATAGGAAAGTCTTCTCTTGTCCTTAGATTACACTATTAACTGAGAAATCATTTAACTTTTTCTTTCAGCTGTCATCAGTAGGGCAGAACCAAAAGGTACAACCTAAGAGTCACAGTTATAGTTATGAGAATTTATTTGAAAGTGCAGACAGTCAGATTCACTTTTGTTTTAAAGTCTGCCTGCAGTCATGGAAAAGTAATAATGATTGTTGGTCACCTAATAGAGGGTATAAGAACCCTACATATTCACATGAACAAGCCTGATGTAGCAGATGTGTCTCATGTAGCAAATTGTTTAACAGCAGTCTTAATACATTATTATTTTCTAGACACGGAGAAGTCTCAACAAAACCAAACAGATGACTCTAATCCTGAAGATGGCTCACTAAAGAAGAAACAAAGGAGGCAGAGGACACATTTTACCAGTCAACAACTCCAAGAACTTGAGGCCACCTTCCAGAGGAATCGTTACCCAGACATGAGCACCAGGGAGGAAATCGCCGTGTGGACCAACCTCACAGAGGCCAGAGTTAGGGTGAGATTATAGTAAAACTATTACTAATTGTTATTGAAAATGAGGTAATTGAGATAATTTCTGCAAAATGCTGTCACGGGGCAAAGTCTTGCTGAAATTTACGCAGGCTGTTAAAGAATAATAATGAACAAAATGTAGCTTTGGCCTCATGTATTTATTTTCTAATAGACAAAAGGACACAACTATTTTGGTAACTTCAAAAAAACCATGAAACTACTAAAGGAATAGCAGCAATTTCAATTGTTTTTTAGTTGTTCAGTCGATGTAGAGGTCTATGGGTTCAGTCAATGAAATAGAGCCAAGACAAAATGTAATGCCCACAACAACCAATTCTAATTTATGTAATGATTTGAGTTCAGTAACGGCAAACCTGATTTGTTATAGTGACCTGCATGTTTATTGAATAAGCCTACTAGTCTAGTGCCGTGGTTCACAGTCTGTGGGAAACTTACCCAAAAAGCACAAAGCATAGTATAGTGAGATGAACATAAATATTTTTGAGATTCTGAGTAAATGTCTAAAGTTGCATGGCTGCTTAAACCTATAACCATGAAAATATTACTATACAAAATTGATTGGATGATGTTTAGATATGATCAGTACATTGCATTACAGAGATACTATGTGGATTGGTATTGCCAACATCGCCGCATAGATTTTCTTTAATATTTTCAAATGTCTCACCTAATAGTAACTGCATATTGATGAGTAATGGTGGAATTAATTTTTTTTTTTGGTATGATGAGACAATAATATATTTTCTTTCAGGTATGGTTCAAGAACCGGAGAGCCAAATGGAGAAAACGAGAGCGAAATCAGCAAGCTGAACTTTGCAAGAATAGTTTTGGAGCTCAGTTCAATGGACTCATGCAGCCCTATGATGACATGTACTCTGGATACTCCTATAACAACTGGGCTACTAAAAGTCTTGCAACTAGTCCCCTCTCTGCTAAAAGCTTTCCATTTTTTAACTCCATGAATGTAAGTCCTTTGTCATCCCAACCAATGTTTTCTCCACCCAACTCGATAGCCTCTATGACCATGCCTTCTTCTATGGTTCCATCAGCAGTGACTGGAGTTCCAGGCTCTAGCCTTAACAATTTGGGGAATATCAACAACCTTAACAGCCCCAGTCTCAATTCTGCTGTCTCAGCCAGTGCCTGCCCCTATGCCTCTTCAGCAAGTCCCTACATGTACAGGGACACATGCAACTCAAGCCTTGCAAGTTTAAGGCTGAAAGCTAAGCAACATGCCAACTTTACGTACCCAGCAGTACAGACTCCGGCTTCAAATCTAAGCCCATGTCAGTATGCTGTGGACCGGCCAGTATGAACGACCACATACCAAAGACTTGATGGTAGCCATAATACAGAAGACCTTATTGTCCTGCAGTGGATGCCTTTTTAAAAGTCAAAAACAAATGGCATGACATTCTATCTGAGGAACCATTTCAATTTTGAAAATGACAAAACTGCAGACTTCATTATATTTTGGGTTCAAGAGGACATTCTATATGAATTGCTCAAAGGAAGACAGTGTTTCCAATCCAAAGAAAAAACTGAATTCCAAGATCTAGAGTACTCTTGGTTCACAAGGCAAGCTGTTTCATTGTTGTGCAGTTTTGATTGAACAGAAAGTTGTCAGGCTCCC
Organism: Nanorana parkeri; assembly: GCF_000935625.1. Taxonomy (NCBI): domain Eukaryota; kingdom Metazoa; phylum Chordata; class Amphibia; order Anura; family Dicroglossidae; genus Nanorana; species Nanorana parkeri. The sequence goes on from NW_017306433.1 coordinate 1,868,482, forward strand.
CCTATTTTGTACAGTTTACCTAAACTAGAGACATAAAATATGTAATAGGTTATTTCAATGCAAAAAAAGTCACCAAGCCTACTTATTTATCATAAGGATAATCCAAACCGCCAACAGTAAAGAGCAACAAATGCTGCAAATATATGCATGACTGTGGCAATTGTCCAATGGGGAGCCACAAATGTAATCTAAGGAAATAGGATGTATATATATTATATAAAGTATAAGATGAACCTTTTTTTTTCTTGTTTTTGTATGTGGATTTATCTATAAAATAGAATTTAAACATAAGGCAATGCATGTCCCAGTTGAAGCAGACTCCCACAGCATTTTTGGCAACGATGTTTTGCAAGCCTGCTTCGGATTCTTTGAAAGTGTAACTTTTAATAATGGTCATTTTTCTTTCAACAAGCTTCAGTGCCGCTCTGTCTTTTCTCCCCAAGTTCCATTTGAAACACAAAAAAAAATAAAATAATGTTGCAGAAATCAGTTTCTGATTTGTTATTACTATAAACATGTTTATAGGGTTTCATTTTCAGATTCTTCTAACACTTATTCTTTATGCAATAGAAGCATATGTATAAGAATTATACCAGTTAGGACTTGTATGTGTCCACCTCCACTCCTTTTTGTTTCATAGCTGAGCAGGTCTGAACCTGGAAACAAAACTCCTCCTTATATTTAATAGGAGTTTTCACTCTGTTGGCTTATGCTTTCCAGCTATCATGATGTGGTGTCACCATTTTTAAAAAAATATTTCAGACACTTGATATTACCTGCTCTCCTACTGTAAGGAAAACAAGGTGTTAATTTATTTTATCTAGCTTAAAAACTCAGGATTTAAAAAACTATCATTTTACATTACATGTAGCTTTATCACTGAACATTTAGCCTGAACTGTCCTTGTAGCCATTATACAGTATATTTAGTTCTAAGTATATTTACGTATAACTTATATTTAGTGCAACACTCATTTTTTCATAGTTTAGTTTCCTATATAAAACAACTGGCAGATGGACACAAACATTTATGGACACCCATATATTTGACCCTCCTGTAGAATTTAGGTTTTATAAAAAAGAGCATATATACTTGCCTATTCTTGCACTGCTCAATGCTGCAGCATTGGTTATAGGATCACACAGGGTGATGCTATTTGCACAATTCTGCCTAGGGGCAATGGCAAATTAAAATCCTGAAAAAAATTGATGCTTCTAGGTACATTTGCACACAGTTTTGAAGGAATTTGGCGGGTAGGTTGTTCCAAATATCTTGGAGAACTAAGCACAGATCTTCTGTGGATGTAGGCTGCCTCAAATCCTTCTATCTCTTCATGTAATCCCTCATGTAATCCCTCAATGATGTTGAGATCAGGGTTCTGTGGGTGCCAAACCATCACTACCAGGACTACTTGCTCTTCTTTATGCTGAAGATACAGTAGTTCTTAATGGCATTGGCTGTATGTTTGGGGTCGATGCCCTGCTGTAGAATAAATTTGGGGCCAATCACACACCTCCCTGATGATATGCCATGATAGATAAGTATCTGATTGTATTTCGCAGCTTTGAGGACACCATTAATCCTGAAATGCCACACCAGACTTGCATGGAACCTCCACCATGCTTCATTGTTGCTGCAAAGACTCATTATTCTACCACTCTCCAGCCCTTCGGTGAACAAACCTACTACAGCCAAATACTTCAAATTTAGACTGATCAGTCCAGAGCACCTGCTGTCATGTGGATTCGGGAAGCTACTGTATATGTACAGTTATTTTCCTCAGTCTGGTTATTCAGCTTGATAGTTAGGGGTCAGATCTAATTGCCTGACCTTACACTAAAGCTACACAATTATATTTTCTTCCGTCTACCTGCGGAGTGAACAAAGGAAATATAACAGATTGCTTCCACAATGCTTACGAGCGTGGATGGAGCAATCACCTGCTGTTTTGCATTGTATTCTAAAAGTGGTTGTCAGTCGCTGTTAGAATACCCGAATGAAGCTTGCAGCTGATTCAGCCGAAGATTTTCTGACCTGCTCCTTCGATCAGCAGGTCGAGGGATGCCTGGCAGAAGGGTGCCGACAGGCAGTGGCATCACAAGGCGGGTGTGGCCCGAACAGGGTGACATTACCATAGAGGGCGACACCAAAATGGCTGACAGTCGGGCATTTGGTCATGGACTAAGAGCCTGACAGCGACACGAGAGGGGGGACCTGGTGGCATACCTAATCCCGCTGGGTCAATATCCCCTCCTCTCTTTGCTGGAGTCAAAGAGATGGTCGCCGGCAGTGAAGTACATAACTACACATGCGGGTGACAACCTCCCCGGTGCCGCTGCTGCTGCTGACAGGGGCACCCACTGTGCGAATTTTGGCCGGTTCATCGAAAACCGGCTGACATTTGCAAAGTGTAAATCCTACTTTACGCTGTCTCCCAACATTACAATGCCAAACAACAAAGTCCCAATGTTCAGAAAATTTGAACAGTTATATTGTTCTGGTATTTATTCTGTTATGCCCCCTCGGGAACTTGGGAGACAATTGAATTCATTTACTAAAGTAGCAGAGGCTGTTCACTTTGCAAAGTGAATATTAGTGAATAAGGTGAAGCTGTGTTTATTTTGAATACCCAATCACATGCTAGAAACAAATGCCGTTTACCCTAAAGGTGCCCATACACCTTACAATTATCTATTTTTTCGATTATGCAGCGCCAACACAATAGTAAATAAGTGATAAATTAAACCATATAATGTGAACAAACACCATTAATTATATAATGTGAATATGTGTTATTCAGTGAAACAAAAACAAATAAATGTGAAACTGTGCCCACTTTTGAAAAAATTGAAGAAATTAAACGAAATAAAATACAAAGTGAAAAAGTCCGTGTGTTGTGTATTTCTTTTTTTCCACAACACACGGACTTTTTCACTTTGTATTTTATTTCATTGAATTTCTTCAATTTTTTCAAAAGTGGACAGTTTCACATGTATTTGTTTTTGTTTCACTGAATAACACATATTCACATTATATAATTAATGGTGTTTGTTCACATTATATGGTTTAATTTATCACTTATTTACTATTGTGTTGGCGCTGCATAATCGAAAAAATATTTATGCTTTGACCCGTGTGGTCTTGTTTTGCTGCAGCCTTCATATTCAATAATTTATCACGATACACATTACAATGTACAGTCACTGATATTTGTTCACATTATTTTCTGTGTTGGCGCTGCATAATCGTAAATCTCTCACCTTACAATTATCTGCAGATTTTCTGTGGTCAGATGGAAAAAGTGCAACAGATTGGCCCAGGTGGAGATTACTCCATCCACACAGTTAAGTGTAGATGTTGGAATCTGTTGCACCTTTTCCATCTGACCACAGAAAATCTGCAGATAATTGTAAGGTGTATGGCCAGCTTTATACTCAAGCACAGCTTCACTTGATCTACTAACGTACACTTTGCAAACTGAACAGCCTCTGCTCCTTTAGTAAATCAGCTCCAGTTTGTGAGGTCAGGTAGTTAACTGAGACAAAGTTAGTAAAGGTGAATAAGGAGGTAAATATAACTTTTTCATGAATAGGCTAGCACATGTATATTAACTTAAGATGGAATTCAGCTTAAAAAATAAATAAATGCACACATATTCATAAAAGAAAACATGTGCATTTATTATTTTTTTGCACAGGAGCCAGTACAGCATTGCAACCGTCATCAGGGGATCGCAGGTTCAATGCTTTGGCTCCTGCAGATTCTTCCTCCTGTCCATGACTGTACCATGACATCAGTGCACTTGTATTCCATTAAGTACTATAAGTCCCTCTGCGGCGGTGGCTGATAGGACGTGTAGTTTCTCCATTCACAGATCTAGCTGTGTGGACGGTGCCACGCACAGTTGGGCTGGAATAAAAAATATAAACAAGCCTGCGGTGAGAAGAAACTTGCGTTTCAGGTAGGTGGGTGGGGGTGGCTGGGTGGGGGTGGGGGCTTTCATGTTACACGCTAAATATGGGTATATGAATCAAGGCTGTTTTTTTTTTTAGTGTAAAACTCTACTACTCCATTTTAAATATTTAAAAGAAAAAGCTGTCTCTACAAGTAGATGCCACAAGATGACTGTTATTACCTTTATTAGCAGGAAAAACCTCTGTGCCACTGTCTGATTAAGTTTCACATTGGCGCTTGTGGTCAACTTTTCCTGGCTTTATGGCGAAGTTCAACCCCCTTTCCAAAGAGAGTGCCCTTTCAGTCTCACAAGGCTGTCTCATTGGACAACAGAATGGCAACTGACGGAGCTTACCTATGATGTCCAGGAACACCCCGTGTTGATACAAAGTGATATTAAATCCGAGACGGGTACATTTAGGGATTTTCTGTTTCATAAAAGTAGCAGGTGGACAGAACTTTTAACAACAAAGACTCTGAAGTCAGGTTTTAGTGGATTTCTAACCACTGAGAAACATGAGTTGTATGTGTACATTAGAGAGCTGACAGGCTGCCAAGATTCTGACACAAAAGAAAGTAATAGGGGAAAAAAAGATCTCTATGCCTTTGTTGTGAACTATGAAGATTAATTTCTCCACAATGACTATAGTTAAATAGGTAAGTGATAGCTTGTTTTCAATTGCTTTTACTGCTTTTTCAGAATATTAAAGGATTATTTTTAATAAAATCAATACGGTCCAATTTAATTCTTGACACTAATGTATCATAATTGTAGGAATAGAGTACAGGAGTAGAACTTGTAAAAAAAATTCCCAACTTTTCCTAGGTATTTTATGTTTGGGGAACATCAAGTATAAAGGAACTTTTTTTGAAATGTCAACTAATTAATTTTGTTGTAAGATATAAAGCTAAACAAATGAAGTGTTTTCTGTATTTGGGGCAAGGAAAGAGTCGAGTTCTGTGACTAGAAGTATTTTGTAATCTGCAAATAAGCTGATATGATGGGTATAATTGTATAAGTTTACCTTTAATCGTTGGATTATTTCTATTGCTTTCAATGAGTGATTCTATAATAAGAGCTAATGTTATAGGGGAAAAGCGGCACCCCTGCCTTGTGGCATTTGTTATGGGAAATTGTTGTGACAGTATGTCTAAGTTATATATCTTAGCTGATGGATTAGTAAATAAAGTCGTTATGGCAGAAAGAATTGTGCCTGTCATACCAAATTTTTTGAAGGACTTGTTCCATGTAGCCTAGTAAAGTCTATCAAACATCATCTTGACATCTAACAACAAAAGCAAAGAAGGGCGTTGTTCTAATTCATAAGGGTAGATTATATGGGCTTGTCTGCCTATTACAAAGCCTACTGGGCCAGATTTAATAAATTGTGGAATTACATGGAGAAGTCTATTAGGCATTTCTTTGGAATACAGTTTCAAATTAGTATTTGATAATGATATTGGTCTAAAATGTTTTTGTGGTAAACTGGCTGTTTAACTGGTTTAGGTAATGTAATAATAATGCCTTTGAGAATTTCCAGTGGGAAAGTTTCATAGGTGTGTTAAACAAGTGAGCAAGGTAAAGGCATAATATGCCTTTAAATTGTTTGTAGGATTCCACCAACCCTTATTTCTTGGTGCTTTGGTATTGGACATAATGTCTATCAATTTGTCAATTTTAGGAATTGTGAAGGGTAAGTTGAGTATTGATATATGAGTGGGTGTCAGTCTGGGAAGTTCTAGTGATAGTAAGAATTTAGATATTGTTTCTGTAATGCATTGTTGAGTAGAGTTGTCTGATCTTAGATTGAAAAGCTTCTCACAGTATTCCCTGAAATGTGTCTGAAATTAGTTGTGGGTTAAGGATTTTTATATTTTTTGGATTAAGTAGATAAGATTAGAAGGAGAACTATGAGGTGAGTGATTTTCACTAGCCGACCTGTGACAATTAAACAGGTCACAGGTCGGCTCAGTAGATCGGGAAGTGAGCGAACACACTTCTCGATCCTGTCACGGCAGAGAGCCGTGAGAGGGGAGGGACTGGATTCCCCCCTTCCCGGTTCGATCCTCTAGCACTGACTGGTGGAACGGACGGGGCGTGTACAGCTGACTCTGCCTCTAAATAGGCAGAGCCAGCTGTCACTCACGCAGCTGGGCGGATCCAGACATAATTGTCGGGATCCGTTTCAACTGCAGCGTCTCAGTATAGGTATACTGAGCTTAGGGTGACGGGAGGACGCTAGTGTGTGTCCTCCCATTACCCTTAGGAGAACTATGGGGAAAAGCCCTGACCCCATAGTTCTCCTTTAAGTAGTAGTTTCACATGGGATTGTGTGTGTTTAACTTTCTTCATATGTAATTTTTCCTGCCCTGCCACTGTAGTCCTTTTGGATGGAATGTGAAAGGACTAAAGCTCCTGTCAAATTTTCACTGCTAGAAGAGTCAGTGGTGTTCCAGGAGAGCAAGAGGAAACAGAGACAATGAGAAACATAGGGGGATAAAAAGCCACAAACGAGCTACCTATCTATATCCATATCTGTTTAGTATTACATGTATAAAAAGTATAGCAAAAGGTGTGGTAAATGTATACTCAAAATCATAAAGTTGCTAGATACCTGTCCTGGGGGTCCTGGGGTCCAGCGACCTAATTCAGTGCATGTGGAGAATATGACTATGTCTCCACGCAGTATGTGGGTGGTCACACTCTTTTCTTGGTGGGGGTTTTCCAGACATTCCTGCACTGCATTAGACTGCAATCAGGTTCCGGTGAACAATGACAGACGGGATCAGGTCCCAAAATAGAAACCAATCTGCGGTCAATAGAGGCACCCATTAAATAAAAAGATACTTCCAAACAGATTTTTCTGAAAGGTCAATGTTTATTCGTCACAGGAACATTAAAGGAGAACTATGGGGTTAAGGCTTTTCCCCACAGTTCTCCTTAGGGTAACGGGAGGCCATAAACTAGCGTCCTCCCATCACCCTAGGCTCAGTATAGTGTGAGCTGTAGATCGCGCTATACTGGGACTCCGCAGTATACCGCGAGCTGCTGCTGAAGCGCATCCCGACAATTATGTCTGGATCCGCCCAGCTGCGTGACTGACAGCTGGCTCTGCCTATCTAGAGGCAGAGCCAGCTATACCCGCCCCCTCTCCCGTCCGTTCCGCCAGTCAGCGCTGGCGGATCGGAGCAGGGAGGGGGGAATCCAGCCCCTCCCCTGTCCAGCCGTGACAGGATCGAGAGGTGAGTGAACGCCGGTATGTGTTCGCTCACCTCCCGATCTACTAAGCCGACCTGTGACAGTCTCATTGTCACAGGTCGGCTAGAACTATGAGGTGAGTGAAAAGCACTCACCTCATAGTTCTCCTTTAATGGCTGGGATCTGTGTGCATACCTTCAGCCTAGGGTATACTCTAGTAAAAGGCGGGCAGAAGGAATGCACACAGATGCATGCACATTAAAATCTACCCTTTTCCTGATAAAGTGGCCACCAAAGAGCCACAAGAGCGTTAATGGTGTGTTTTAACTTGTTCGTGTGACCAATAAACATCGACCTTCCTGAATTATCTATGTGGAAGTACCTTTTTATTTAATGCATGTTTCTTTTGGCAATATGTTGGTTCTATTGTGGATCTTATCCCTTCTATCAAGTTTTTATTGCTGTTTGTGTCCCTGTTAGTGGGATTCTCCCTCTCTATTTGTCCTGGTGATCATTGTTACCAAAGCAGAAAGTGATGGGCAATCCAAAATGTTATAGTTGTCATCAGAACAAGAGGTAGGGGACATCTTCCAATGTGGACACCTGTCCAGAAAACAATTGTCTAACAGGGGAATTGTCTTAGTGTGTAGATGTTCCTTTATTTCCTGTTCCATGTTCATGAAAGGAAGTGAAGGAAACTCTTGCCAACAGGAAAACATTATCTGACAAGGGTTTTAACCCTTCCTTACGCTATTCAAAAGTAATGCTCTTTGTAAGAGCCATTTGTCTATAATAAACAAGTCTGTTTTAGAATATGTTCTGTGGACGGAAGAAAAAAAAAAGGTGTAGTCCAGGGCCGTAACTACAGATCACGGAGCCCCATAGCAAAAATGTGATGGGGCCCCCCTGATGACCTCTCTCTGAGCTGTGAGTAACGATGCCAAGATCCCAAAGACTAGATCCCAAAGACTCCTCTTGTGTATCTGAAGTTGTCTATACGCTGTAGACTTTACAGGGGATTAGAGTTGTCATCAACTGCAACCACTCCAACCCTAAATCATACAGTACTGTGTTATCTTCTCATGTTCTTAATTTGCCTCAACGACCTAATGGGGCCCCCTTCAGCTCCCAGGCCCCATAGCAGCCGCCTGGTATAGTCCATCGGTGTGAACAAAGAGATCCAGAAGATGTATAACAAGACTGACATTAACAGGTAATAAAAGGTAAAAAATTAGAACCTTTTGGGGGTTCTGAGGGTAGCTAGATTCTGCATTTTCTCAGGTGGGTAAAATACATTACAGTGCAGCTAAACCAAGTGCCTGATGTATATTGCATCAAGTAAATGTAAATCACTTCTTGTAGATCAGTGTGTTTGCTGCAGGAAGCTAGGTCTTCTGGCGCCATCTCTGGGCCTGCACTGCTCACCTGGAGTGAAGAACTCCAGAACTGTTAGTTTGCAGGGCCCCTTCCGTGGTCTCCATTTCCACACCATGTTTCCTAGTTTGTGGGATGTCTCGGGAACATATGGCACAAGGCGGTCCCCTGTGTTGCTGCTTCTACACTTAGATAGGTTGCCATATGATGAGCTCCAGTTTTATGCAGACATCTTGGGCAGCTACTGACCATGCCCCTAGCAGACTCCTCTTTTAATGTGGTCTGGTTTTCAGCAGATTACCATGCTGAATGAAATCACCATTAAATTATGATATAGATACTACAGGGCAAGTTTAGAATAGTGTCCTTGCCAAATCCAATGATAGTTCACCTATCCACAGTAACCGAATGCCACCATAGTAATAGTGTTTTGTGTAAATGTAAGTAATATATAGGTAACCTTATGAGATTTTTCTTATGTATTCACAATAGTTATAAAAAAAAAACAAACAACATGTATTTTGTGTTCCTTAAACATTGTCACATTTTTCCTGTATGATACAAAAACGTTACTATTTCATACACTTACTGCTCTACACTGTGTAAAAAGTTACTGAGAAAAATCATAATAGATAAACAACGTTTTTATTGTAGAAACATCTCAGGCTTTTGCTTTTAGTGTCAAAAATGCTACATGTCAGAGTAAGGCAATTATATGTGTCTTAACACATGATGAAATTGTACTCATTTGGTAGAATATAAGCATGATTGTACATTTGAGATTAATCAGTGAATTACAGATCCCAGCACTGATGTCAATTGTCTTACATAGACTGAATAATAAATGCCGTAGTATTAGGAAATGACAACCCTGGTGTCCCAAGTATTGGTTTTGTAGTAGGAGGTAGTTGAGATTTTGTAGCTACAGCCTCAAAGGAATTTAAAAAAAAAATTCTGTTCTTATATAATATTCATTTCAAATCACATCAGCTGAACTGTGAGACAGAAACCACAGAGATTTGTGTCCTAAACAAAAAAAGGAAGTCCCCATAATGAGGTGCCTCTGGGGACAGAAAGCAAGGTGAAATTTTCCCAAAGGCGACAGGAATAGAACCTGACAAAGGTTCTAATCCTTTCCACTCTGTCCAAAACCTAAAGTATTTTGGCTGCCATAAGACATAATGTATGTAGCTTACTCTCTTGTTCAGACATGGGGGTTAATTTACTAAAGGTAAATAGGCTATTCATGTTGCACGTAAATTTGCACTTTGTAGGGAATGTTTTCCTTAGCTTGATGAATGTGGTGAAATTTCAATTTACAAAGAGCACCCAAAAATACCAAATCATGTGCAATCATGTACAAAGAATACCCAATCCTATTTTCCTTTAGTAAATCAACCCCAAGGAATCCGGGTTCCTGCATATTGTAATATACGTTAAGAAAGCTAAACTGATTCAAAGTGATCCCATCACTTATTGGTCCCTGCAGTCCATTAGTTTCCAACATGAAATATTCACTAGACAGATGTCTATCTCTTAAGCCTCTATTCAGTAAAACTTTCCAGGGATCTGGGAAGAACTAAATGGCACAAGCCTTAACAGGCACAGCCTATTTTAGGTAATCCAAGACAACACTGTGCATGAATACCTCTGGCATCCGGATGTCTATAGCATGTTGTCCTATAAACTTTTTTTGTACATTCCTTGAACATTCAGTAAGCTCATTTCCAGTGGTAGATACTTGTGACTCACATAATTATGTTTTTTTCTTTCAGTAATTCCTCATAACACAGATAATATACAATGTATATTATATTGTACACATCTATGACTACTTGTCAAGATAAATACAGATTCTGGGTTACAGAATAAACAATTTCACTCTGTATCTTTCATAAAAACAACATAATAAGAGTAAAAGAAATGCATAAATAACAGAACAGTGATTGATTAATACAAATAGTTAATTGAAACAGTTTAATGCTCAAAATGGCAACTGAATGTGTCATATGGCTTGGCCGGAAGGCTTTTTGGATTCAGAATAAAAATAAATATATATTTTTATTCATATAAAAAAAAATTTGTAAGTGTAAACATCTGCAGGATACCTTTTAAACATGATTTGGAGTTACCTATATCTGCTTTTATGGGACGGAAGCATTTGAGTTAAAGTGTAAAGGACTTTGCTGAGGAACAAGAAAAGTGAACAGACGTCTAACCAAAACTGAACTTCTGTCAAAGTGGGGGAGACCTGATGGACTAAGGCCAAACTAAAAAAGAGAAATTACTATTTGAGAAGATGTTAAAAAGAAACACCAGTTAAGTCAGAGAGGGTGGAAATGATAGACTAGAAATGGAAATAGAATAATACATATTTGGTGAATTGTCCATTTGCATGCAAGATCTTCTCTTACATTCCTTGCATATATCCTGATTTTAATGCAAACCCAACATATATAAAGTACCAAATGGTAAGCAAGCAATTGTCTTAAGGTGCCCATACACTGCTCGATTCTCGTACGAGAATCGCGGGATTTCTCGTACGGGAATCGAACACTGTGAACGAAGACGTGCGACTGTTTCTAATGTACGGTCGCACGTCTTTTGTCTAAGGAGCATGTTAGAAAACCAGCCGAGAATCGTACGATTTTTTCGGCTGGTTTGAACAGTGCTCGGGAGACAAATGCTGAACGCGCACACTGCCTGTTCAGCATTGCGGTCATCGGAAGCCCGCCCCCTCATGGGGGGCGGGTTTGCGATGATCGAGAGTGCGATCTGCCTGTCCAAGATGGGCAGATTGTACGTTTTTTTAATCACTTTACAACCATCGCAAGACTAAGGTCTTGCGATGGTTGTAAAGTGTATGGCCACCTTTAGAGTCCAGATTAGCTGGTGCTTTGTTCCAGGTAATTAGTGAGGAAATCAGTGATGTAAGGTAAACTTGTGCCGTCAATTACACTTCAATAGAGCTGGAAGTGGACAAACAAGCTGAAGGATTTTAATCTTCAGGGGTGGCCTCACCGTGTAAGTTGTCTAGACATAAAGCATTCTTCTTCAGGAAGGTATAGTGTCAAACATACAATAATGAATGTCACTCAGAACAGAGTGTTGTCGCTGAGCTCAAAGATCATTGTCATGTTTAATCCCAAGTACATCAGGGGCAAGAACAATTTAGGTGAAACTGTGACATATAAGGAAACTTGGAAATCCGGTTCTGAAGTCTGGGTTTCAAAGACAAAACACAAAAACAATCCAAGGAGCCTATAAGTGGCAGTATGCTGCATTTCTTCAGCTCCAAAGTGCCTGTCTGTAGACATGCATTACTCAAAGTGGCCATACAGAAGTGCCAAGGTTGTTTATTTCAGAACAATCAGACCTCCAGGATTTACCTAATTCAGCCAACTTGTACTTATATAGATACACTTTACATAGACATATATGTGTGCATAAAATAATGATGTATTTTAAACATGGCTGGACATTACTGGAGATAGCAATTCTAACTGTAATCATTTTGCATTGATACAGTAAGTTTATTGCATAATCCTGCCAACATAGTGCTTTGCATCTTACTTATCAAAGAGCAAATTCAATTTTAATACGATATATTTGTACTTGTCCCTGCAGCCCATAAAATTGAAAATACAGTATAATGGATTGCCTTTTCTGAAGATCAATCCTGTTTCCAGCTGCTTGACCTGGGTTCAGTGTTCACATCTATCTTTAGCCATTCATGGCCAATGCTACAGAGTTCTATTTGTAGACAGGAGACCTGCTCTGCATTGAGCTGAATGAGCAAGGAGCATTTAGGTTGTACTCAATGCAAGCAAACGGCAGGCAGTATTGCTGGAAACAGGAGTTATCTTCTGTAAAACCATTGTACCGGCATTGTTTTCAGATGCTCTAAAACAAGTACGAATTTATAATTTTAGTCAAAGTATAGGTATACTTAAATATAGAATACTAAAGTGATGGAGTTCTACATTCCCTTTCACCACCGAGGTAAAGGCCTATGCACTTTGTATAGCAGTAGAGCATTTACTTATGCTATATAAATTAATAAAAACATGAAACACAAGTGCATCATGCTCCATGTCTTAACAATCTGTCTCAATTTTAATATGTTTTATTAGGTTTTCCAAATAAAGTACATTCAAATTGCAACAATTAGTAAAATCAATAAGTTGCCAAAGTCACAGTCAACTATCAACATCAAAAAAGGAAGGGGGGGAGGGAAGTATACGGTTTACACTAATTTAACAATAATCCGCGCTTAAGGAAAGGTCCTCAATCCAAAAAAAATGAAAACTACTACTAAGCCGCTATGTAAAGGAGCTGAAAGCTTCTAAAAATCTGGATAAATCAACACAGCGCTGAAGATAAATTAAATAATAACTAAAATGTAATATAACAAATAATTAATAGAACAATTCAATATATATAGAGAGAAGGTGTGAAGTGGATGAGCTTTTCACTGTTGAGGATTCACACTTTCTCTATATATATTGAATTGTTCTATGTGTTTGTATTAGTGCCCATGTGCCGGTTTAAGATTTACCCTCACTACCTGTTCTGCTAAAAAACTGATTTTCCCTTGAAATCCTTTAGAAATCTTCTAATCTAGGACAAAAGCAGCGATAGAATTAGCAGCACCCTCTATCCAAAATTAAGCAAAAAGTTAGGCGCTTACATATAAAAAGTATCAAAACAGATTTCAATATAATACATTATCTTAAATGAAAAAGGATTCCATAACTTGTGAAGGACTATAGAAATAAACTTTCTATTTTTTTAGTTTTAGATGGAGTAGGAAAGAGTTAGAGCACCTGTTAAGTTTTTATGGATGTATGTGTCCCTGCTAGGTAGTGTCACCCATCTTTGTCCTGATATCTTTTGTTACTAAAATAGAAAAGGATTGGAAACGCAAAATGTTACACTTGTCACCAGAAAAAGAGATAAAGGGAAATCCTTCAATGGGAACATCTATTCTGGGGATAGCTGTCCAAAGGGGAACTCCACTTTCTTGTAGACATTTCCTATTACTTCCTGTTGCATGACTGGGACAAGAAGGCAAGGGAAATATCCCCAGCAGGACCCAGACACCTCTACTTTAGCTAAAATAATGTGGTGTGGCAGTGCAAGGCAATACCATGGTGTAGTTTGGCAACCATGGCACCCAGGACTCTCAGCCAGAGGGGCTGAGAGAGTCCAGAGGGTAAACCATTTTATAACTAACAACCTGGCCTTTTAGATTCTTCCAGGTTTTCAGAATTGTAGCTAGGTTCTGGAGCTCTGGAGATTTCTTAGAGCTCTGGGAGGGATGAAATCTCCAGTCCTGGGACCAGGCCTGGGCTGATCAGGTGGCTGAGAGCAGCCTCATTAAGAAGCCAACCCAGAGCTCAGGGGAGAGTTATGTGTGTGCAGGAGGCACAGGGTCGTAAGCAGACTCCGGTGCGTGTTGGACACACGTGGAACAGCCAGGGGAGGCTGGGAGAGGTTGTGACCCAAGGAACCTGTTGGACACACTGCTGAGAGCAGTGTGAGTGCTCACGAGGGGTATCAGGTGCGTCCACGGGCGAGCAGCACAGAGGGAACCCGCTGGCAGGAAGCAGCCGGAAGGGTCCGAAGGCAAGGTAACAAGGGGACAATCCAAAGAGGTAGTCGAGGGTAATCCGAGGTCGAGGCAGGCAGCAGAGGGTCAGAGACGATAGGCGGTCCAAGGTCAGTACACGGGAGGTCAGCAGAGGGTTCAGGAAACAAGCAACAAGGCACACTATGAGGTGGAATAACTCAGCAATAAGCACAGGTGACCAGCACAGGAGACACTGACACCTGCCTTCCTCTGCCAACCCTCCCACCCCAGTGCAATGGACGCTGTTTAGTGTTGGCACGACTGCTGTCCTCTGCGCTACCCCTCCCCCTGCGTCGGGCCACCAGTCCGCCTCAGACACCAGTCTTTCCCCTGCAAAGGCCCCCCCCCCATCCACCCCAGCGTTGGGCCCCTATTCTACCTTGGGCACTGTCTGCTGTCATCTGCACATGTTCCCTCCCCCAGTTACCTTTCTACTATAGCAGCTCTGCTCCTGCCTTTCTTCAGTGCTTCGATCGGCTAAAACATAAGCTCCGCCCCTGAAAAACCTTCCTGCACGTACAGGAAGGTACCAATTGTACAGGGATTGGGAGGGGGACGGGGACGGTAACAATTGGACTGTACATAATATTTTATAGCATAAACATCTTCGTTGGAGCCCAGGCCCCCCAAGCTGCTGGGGCCCCTTACTTGAGTGCTGGCCATACACCCCTGATGGCAGCCCTGCCTACACCGGTTTGGTTATACTTCAGTGTATTGAAAGGCAAAAAAAATGTTTTGTTATGGATACGTAAGGAAAGGTTTAAAACCCTCTCAGTTTATTTTGTGCTTTCTGGGACTGTCTGGGAGTGATCTTCCTTCAACCTCTGTCCTAGGGAAGCAACAGGAAATGAAAGAATATCTCCCAAAAGTGAGGAGAATTCACATCTTAGACAGATGTCCCATGAACATTTTTCCCCATTGGATGACTTACCCTTACCTCTTGTTTTGGGGACAACGCAAAATTTTGCATTTCCCCTCACTTTCTTCCTCAGTGACAATGGTCTCTAGGACAAATAGAGGGGTGGATCACCCCAATGGGGATACAGAGAGCAATAAAAACCTTTTCTATCAATACCCTTCCTATTCTATCTGAATTAAAAAAAAAAAGGTTTTGCCTTTATATACTTTGCCTTTTATTAACTGTAGTATTTGACTGGAGTTGGTGTTTAATATATTCTATTTTTAATACTGAGAACTGACCATGGATCTATAATATACAGCAACTGATGGGATACATAATTAGAAAATAATATCCTAAAATATTAACATATACTCTATGCTTCCTCTGTGGCCCTGGTCTTGATTACCCTCTGAAGCACCTCACAGCAGTATGAATTTATTTATAACTGTTTTTAAAGCTTTGGCAAGATTCAATCTTTAATCTTCACAAAGCTTTGAAAACAGTGATAAATTCATGCAGATGTAAGGCTGCTGATCCTGCTAGCAGGAGCTGGAACTCTAAAACTGACAGCTGATACCAGGGTCTACATGATGAGTGAATTACAAGGAGACAACGAGAGACAACAGTCAGCAAAAATTCAGACTGTGCAGTAAAGCACTGGACATAAATCCAAAAACATTAATGCTCATTTCACAGTTTGAGTCAAAATGAGCCATCTATTCATGCCTGTAAAGGGATCTAAAGGGAAATAGCACATGAACTGCGTATGTGTCATAGCGGTAGATCAGGATTATTTCTTTCAAGGCTGATGATGGTGCAAACATTGGTTCACCTAATGCATAGCTAACTGTACATGGTCATGTTTATTAGAATGCCCTCCTCATTTACCATGCTCTTCCTGTGTGTGTGTGTGGAGACACACACACAGCTCACTAGCACCCACAAGGGTGGTTCCATAGGACCCTGTAAGGCAAAGGAGCCCCCCAAAACATGGTATCATGATCAGTGTTCAGGGGACCAGCTGATTCTACAGGAAGCTAAAATTTTATCAAGGAGCAGCATCCATTGTAAGTGAATAGCATTTGGCATAGCTTAAAAACCATTTGACTTTAATATCACTTTAACCCATTGAAAAGAAAACAGGCAACACAGTGGCGTAGTGATTAGCACTTCTGCCATGCAGCACTGGGGGTCCCCAGTTTGAATCCTGGCCAGGTCACTATCTGCAAGGAGTTTGCATGTTCTCCCTGTGCTTGTGTGGGTTTCCTCCAGGTACTCTAGTTTCCTCCCACACTCCAAAGACATGCTGGTAGGTTAATTAGCTCCTCTCTAGTTGGCTCTCTATGTATGCATGTGCAAAATATCTCCTCAGAATTCTGTGCTCCATGTGAGGTTAAGAGCCAACTTAACCAAATAAACAGAGAAATCTCTGTACTTGGGAGCAACTTCAAAGAAAAACTTGGTAAAGATGTGGAGACAACAGAACTTGGTAAGACTGAGTTTGAGGTTTCTGCTTATGCCAAGGCAATAAAAAGGTTCAAAAGGGAGAAGCTCAAACTGGTTTGCCAGGATTACCAAGCAGGTACGGTATATCCTTAGCTTACTGGCATCAGCTAGATTAGACACCTCCAAAGAAGGACGTCTGTGCAATGCTCCTCCAGGCATCAGTACACTAGACAACAGACCAGTTCAGGCAACAGTGACCATCCCACTGAAAATCCCTCCATGGACAGTGGTGGTCCAGTACCAGCCAATCTAAGAAGTTTGGCAACACCCAACATACGTCTCCTTTTCAGAGAGGAACCTAGAGAAGGAATTCATGACTTTGTCTGTTTTTTAATTATATCACAGATGGCATGACTTTTAAACTGGAAACATTAAGTACAGAGATCCCCTTTTTTGGATGTCAGGGTGTTGGTCAGAGATGGTTATCTGTTCATTACATTGTAGCCAAATCCAAAGACTGAAATTCCTTACTGACATATCATAGTGCACACCTCAAGAACCTAATGGACAGCTCACCCATTTCACAGTTCCTCAGGATTACACGTATTTGGAAATGAGTTATCCAAGAACAATCCTTGATCACATAATACAATTTGCCAACGAAAGATCCTCCACACCCAAACCAGAGATTGAAAATATTGAAAAGATCACTTTCATAATTAGATATACCTCCTTTTCTGAACACCAAACCATTCAACGCGGTACTGATATCCTTGAGGTTAATAACATGCTAGCGCTACTGATCAAACAACCCCCACAGGTGGAGCATTCTACAAACAGATCAATATGGGATACCCCTGAGGTAAATACAACATTCCTAGGTTTTGCTTCTCTGACAACAGTGAAGCTGGCCATACACCTATAGATTATCTGCAGATTTTCGATGGTCAGATGGTCAGATGGTCAGATGGAAAAAGTGCAACAGATTCCTCCATCTATGCTAAACTGTGTGGATGGAGAAATCCCCGCTGGGCCAAGCTTCAGTATCTTGCTAGTCGGCCTCGCTGGCTCTCAAAACACCTGAACAATGCATCCAATCAGATTGTTTAGGTATTTTGAGAGCCAGTGGGGTCGACCAGCAAGATACTGAAGCTTGGTCCAGTTGGAGATTCCTCCGTCCACACAGTTTAGCGTAGATGGAGGAATCTGTTGCACTTTTTCCATCTGACCATAGAAAATATGCAGATAATCTACAGGTGTATGGCTAGCTTTAAGCACTTCAAAAGAGGTAGCAGAAGCACTGTAGCAACATTAAAGAATATAGAACCTAAAACTCAAGGCAAGAACCTGGACCATAATAAATTGCTTGCTATCCACTTTGTGATGTACAAAGTTCATGAGCTTAGAGTTATCATCTCCTGTGTGGGTCTTTTTTATTTGTGTTGCTGGTTTTGGAGCCACATGAGCTGCCTTTTTTCTGTGATGTATCATAATTATACTTTATTATTGTTATGCAATAATCAGTCATTATTACCTGGAGAATGTGTGGACGTGTGCGGGGTGATGTATATAGACCCTGTTGTCCTGGAATGTGGGCGGGGATTAGGCAATTTGTCACACCTCCATGTTGCTGGGCAACGGTACACTGCTGCTACCTCTGGATCGTAGGGCATGAGCATTCCATTTTTCTAGTTCCCTGTGCAGGTATCATACTCTATGTAAAGCATTAGGGCATAATTTATTATGCAATTATGATTATTATTTGCACATTGGGTTGCTATGGGTTACGATAAGGTATTTATGTCTGTTTGATCTGCATATTGATTGTCAATGTGTCGCCTTGAGAAAGGGACTTTGTGTCCCTAGGTTGTATTTGACCTACGTGATGGTTTACAAATATGTACATGTAAATCTTTAATCTTCAGCTGAGTGCAGTTGACTCTTCATTCTTTTACTATATTGCCATCCATTGCATTCACTATGAGTATCATTCAGCTACTTTGGCTGCAACACTGCAAGGAGTGAAGCCCAGAACTGCATTACTCCTTCTTTTTAAAAAATTGCCCTTACCTGTCCACTGATACAAACATAGGTCATGAGAACTGATAATGGAGTGGAGCAAAACAGCAGGATATTTGCTATCTGTTTTTTACCTAAAGAACAATACTTCTTGTAACTATGGATTGTACAAAAATACATGGACCCCATCTGCCATCGATATTAGAAATTAAGTTTAGATGGACTGATATGCACTGAAAGGGGTTGTTTCTCTTTCTCATTGATTCATGGACTATGTAATGGAAACATAATGTACATTCATCTCTTCATTTTCCTTAACATGTCTTTTCCTAAAATTGGAAACAGCAATACTTGTAAGACTTACCTCTGGGAGAACCTCTATTCATTGTTTGGCCTGATGTCCTCTACCCAGACAATGCGTGCTGTCGACATTAGCAATTGCTTTCATTAGCCTTTTTCTTGAACCTTGGGGCTAAAGCAAAACCTTATGATGTGAAACTTTTATTAAAGGATTTGCAGTCAAATCGCCATGATTTAAATCAGATGGGCTGCCACCAAAATATTTTCCCTGTGAATGCCTGCAAAAGAAAACACAATAAAATTCTTGGTCAGACAGCCAGAACAACATTGTACTTTTCCGCCTGGTGCCTACAATAGGGAATTTATATAATTAGTTTCTTTCAGCACGAGCTATACATGTCAAATCTGCAAAAAAATATTCTCCTTGTAAGGGACAGATACTCTTGTGTTCTATTTATCTTTTAGATGAATATTGATGGCGAAAACTTTCCATTGTCACAAACACATAGCAATAATTGTTAGTCTAATAGAGGAAGGGTTTGGAAGCCAGCAGCCTTGAATCTACAGTATAACCATGTATGTGATGTAAAAACCTTTTTACAGATGGTGGTCTCAAAGAAAGCTTATCAGTGGAGGTACAGTATATATCAAAGGACTGACAATGCACATTTTAAATGCCTAGCTTTTTACTTTGGCTTTCTCCTTTTACTAAGGTTAAAGAGTTTTTCCTAAAGCAACATTCAGGACTTCTACCACACTGAATGGATAGTATAAACACAGAAAGCTAAGTATACTTTAAGGCCAGATGTTTGTAGACACCTGACCATCACACATATATGAGCTTGTTGGCCATCATATACCAAAACCATGACATTAATAAGGAGCTGTTGTGCACATTCAGCCAAAGCAGTATTTGTGCGTTCAAGTACTCATGTTGGACAAGAAGAGCCGGCTCACAATCGGCCTTCCAAATAATTGCAGAAGTGCATGGCTTTGTGCAGACTACCTGAGTTCTTCCACACCAAACTCATCATTCTGTGTCTGTTTGCACCTGGCTTTGTACACAGGGGCACAGTCATGCTGGAATGGATAAGGGCCCTTCACAAACAGTTGAAAGAGCACATTTGCCTTTCTACTGTATACTGTGGCATTAGCATTATTGTTTAGTGGAAACACCTGAACCTAATGATTTGGAAGGGTGTTTTTTAAAAACCCTTCTGAGTTTCTCAGACACCCCAGCTACATATGGGATGACCAAATTCTTCGGTTTGTCATGCTTTTCATCCTCACTGGTACTCTTGGCATTCTTTCCTCTCCTTTTTTCTGTTTTGACAAAAGCCCAGTCTGGATACCCGCAGGTTTTAAGGGCCCCCCTTATTTTTTACAGATATACCATGACCTGGATGAATGAGAACCTTCACAGACAACTTAAGTATGGAACCCAAAAGGGGGTAAGCTTGGGAACCTAAATCAGTAAGGACATTTTATTCTAGTAGGTAATTGTTAAATGAAGCAGGTTTATTGTTAAACAGGCACTAAGTATATAGCCTAAATTATACAAATGCAAAAACCAATACGAATAAAAGCAACTTATGGAACAAAACAGATACATAAATAAAATAAAATGTTAAAATATGCGATAAGCACTAAAGTATATGACTTGTACATAATGGAAGACTTGACAGCTTTCTCTTCTACATGGGACTCCTGGATTTATTTTAAACACTCTGATCGCTTCACAGCCCTCATGACTTGAAGAGTTTTTGCTGCCATTCCTCGTACCAGCTCCTGATTGCACATTTGTCCTACAATAATTAGTTTGCGCTCTGCTCTGGAATCAGGCATAGTCCTGTATGTTCCCAGTGGTCCCTCTCTGGGTGGATGGCAGAGGGATCGGCCCGGGCCTCTTTCTTCTCCTTTTGTTTTTCCTCAATGACCATTTTCTGTACCTCTCCATACTGGCTCTTGTCTTTCCTCTGTGTTCTTCCTGCTTCCCCTCTCTATATTTTTTATCTTTGTCCCTTATGACTGTGTTTCATTGATATTGCACTACTATTCTTACCCCAATTCAGGAGAATGTTGTTGGTACATTTGGATTTGCGCTATGTTTACGAACAATTACTCGCCTACATTTCCTGGTAATGATCTTAGAAAAAATTGTACCTGATATGTATTACATGACCGTTTTTTCTTACTGACACCTGATATCATTCGCCTAATGCACTCTTTGTCCCAATGCTGTACTCTCAACTTCTCACTGTATGAGCGTTTATGTGTTTTCTTTTCTTTTTTTTTGAATTGCCTCAGGTCAATAAAGAAATTGAAAAAAATGCAATAAGCAGACTTTATTGTAATACCTATTCAAGGCATGTCCCGCCATCTTTGGGTTTTCAGGAGTGGCATGTCGCTATGGAATACCCTTTTTATGTGTCCATTAGCCAATTTTCTCCTGGCATTTTATTCTCTCAAGAGGATCCTCTAATGAAAGAAGCGAAAATTTCTGCAAAACAGTCAAATACACCGACTTGCTAATGGAACTGCAAACCTGATCCTACCTTCCAAGTAATTGTGTTCAGTGTAACTGAAGTTTATTTGTACAGATTAAGCAGGCAGGCTGAGAGGCAAAATCGCCTTGAATGAATTTGTCACTATGGGTGGTCCCCTTAAACCTCCCTCCTCCCCAGCCTGTCAGTAAGGGTGAGGCAAGGATTAGGGTGCAATTACATGCAATGCACACACTCTGCCTTAGGGAGAAGTCAGAGCATCACAAATCTACTTCAAACACATTTCCAGGAATCAAACAGAAAGAATTCAGTTCTATCATTGTCGAGATGTGCCATCTGACTTAACTGTGTATTTCTGTTACTTTCAATGGTACCCAAGGCCACCTCAACCATAGACAGATCTGGCATCCATTTAATTAAAAGGGGAAACATCTGTCTGTCAGTTTGTGTATGTCTGTGCATCTGAACTTAACTAACTACTTTCCCCGTCTTATGCCATTTTTATTAATTTCCACGAGCGGTAAAATAAGAACAGTCCACATTAGGTTACTGCAATCTCTATAGCAGGTATCATATTTAATTCCTTGCTATCCCTGTTTAGTTAGAACTATCTCATGCCACTGCCGCTACTTAAAGCCAAACTTAAGGAATAATATAATTTTAAAGTTTTTATTGGGCCAGCTTGGTTCCTTGTAATTATCGATTTGCCACATCTGGAGGGCAGCAGGGGGAGTCTAAAAAACACCACAGTGGTCTGTTTCACATACAGGCAGCACTTTCCTGTTCCAGCGGTGCTATTTGCCTTCCCCTCTGGTACACTGAAGTGCTCGCTCAGCACTTCCTCCATCCAGAAAATATGTTGTATTCTTTTCAGTGAGTAAAAGACATTCACTCATTGGATGGTGGTAGATGGTGATGTCATTGGCCCCTGCTTTCCACCTCTTCAAATCAGAGAAGACCTTGCTCCAGCACCACCGGAACAGGAAAGCACTTTCTGTTTGTGGCACAGACTAGCATGGTGATTTTGAGACTCCCTTGAATCGATGGGATATATCAATAAAAACAGGTAACAAAGCTGTCCCAGAGCTCAGCTTTAAGTCTTATTCCATTAATTATTTGGAATTAACATAAAATAGAACAGTATTTTATTTCTTTCATAACGGAGCCACAGCCCACAGCCGTTCCTTAACCACTTGTTGTCCGCCCGTTGTAAAAAAACGGACGGACGGCACTGCAGCATTGACATATAGACGATCGGCGGCTCCATAGCCCGCCGATCGTCTATATGTGCTCGTTTTTCCCCCGGTGGTTTTTTGCCCCCTCCCCTGACCCCTCACCTTCAATCCCGGGATCCGCTGCCCCATCTGCAGCCCGGTACCGGCTCGGAGGGCGTCAGGAGGAAGAGGAAGGGAGATCAACTCCTTGCTGATCTCCCTCCGGGCTGTGAATGCGGAAGTGATGTGTATTACATCACTTCCGCATTCACCTGTCAGTCATCTGGCTGCTATAGCCAGAGAAAAGAAGCTGATAAGGCAGATCTTTGCTTCATCAGCTTCTTTTGGGGTCCACAGGTGACATTAGGGGTCCTA
>NW_017306433.1:1893070-1901026 GCF_000935625.1 Nanorana parkeri
ACAATTGCGCTACACATGTTACATATCGCCGCGAACGTCGCAGTGAGAGCAATCATTTTAGGGCCATCAATCACTGATAACACTAAACTGATGAGCGGTAAAAGCTTTTAAAGCGTCGCCTATGGCCAATTTTGGGTATTATCGTTTTTTGAGGTTTCGCGCACGCAATTTTAAGGCTTGACATGTTTGGTGTCTTTTTACCTGACGCGATCCCGTCTTTTATATTTTACCAAAAAATTGGGTAATAATAAATGTTTTATCATTTAATATAGGGGAAACTGTTTTTCTTTTTAAATTTCGGTAATTTTATCCTTAATTTAGTAAAAAATAAAAACCACAGTGGTGAATAAATACCACCAAAAGAAAGCTCTATCTGTCCCCAAAAAAGGGTATAAAATTCATTTCAGTATAGCGTTGCATGACGGAATAAATGTCAGTCAAAGTACCGCAGCGCTGAATACTGAAAAATGGCCTGGATGGGAAGGGGGTTTAACACCGCGGATGTCAACTGGTTAATACTGGTTAGTATCTCTCAATAGCTTCCACATCTCTTGTGTGACTCTTACACACATCCTTCTTGTGTCACTGGCTCCCCAAGCCTCCTTGGTTGTCTCCCATGTGCATCCAACACATTCACAGCCACCTGGCTCCCCTCTGACTTCTGGGTGGAGTCCTCATGACTTCTGAACATGTCTGTTCCTCTTTCCCAGCTGAAGCCGAAAGCTGGAGCCGAAAGCTGGAGCCGAAAACATTAGCCAACACCCTTTCCATAAGGCTGTGCACAGGTGTGTAATCATTAGGTGCTGGCCCCTAGTAAACCATGGACTCAGGAATGGAGATTTCATCCCATTCCCATGCCAAACCCAGAAAACCTGGAGAGAACTGCAAAGCCAGTTCTTTCCCAGCAAAATAATGTGTTTCCTGGATCTGCTCAGCCCCTCTGGCTGAGAGTCCTAAGTGGCTACAACCCCCAATTCTACTGTGGGATTACCACACAATACCACAAATATATATATATATATATATACATATATATATATATATTTATTTTTAATTCCTTTGAGTGCGAAAAGCACACTAGGCTTGCAACAAATCATAATTTAAAGCTGAATTTTTATAGCACTTTTAATAAATGTTGTATTTTACCGTCAAAAAATATATCTTCTTTTTGTATACAATGCTGTAGCTACTCAGAAATGGCTCCATCAGTCCTCTATAATAAGGGCTTACAGGGTTATTCACAAAAGAGTGAAGAGTTTAGAGAAGGCAGGAGAAGTGAACAATCTAGGACAACATAGCTGAACTGGAAAGTGAACTGAATTTGAGAATTTGTCCAAATCAGCTATGTTGTCCTAGATTGTTCACTTCTCCTGCCTTCTCCAAACTCACCCTTCTGTTAATAACCCCCTTAGCATCTCTAGGTTCCTGTGTGAAAGACTGGTGGCGGCGTTGCACGCTCTTTCCCCGGCCACTGGTCATGTGCTGTTCCCTTTGTAATGCATTGTGAAGTGAGCAGTGATGCAATTATGTTGCCGCTTGCTGTAGTGAGAGGACCCAGGCTTCTCAGACTGCCCCGCCACTAACTAAATGTAATTTGATTGACAGGTCAGGAGACTCCTAGTCTGTCCGGCCCACCATGGCATATTACTGCTATGAATGGCATACGTAGGATCTGCCACAAACCCGCCCATAATCCTGCTCACATGCCCACTGCCAGCTACAATTCCCATTGCATGATGGGAATTTTAGGTTGTTCCAGCAGCACCACAAAGAGAGGAAGTGCTTCACTGACACCTTCTCTTAATGCCCGGGCATAGCTGTGGATTCTCTTTGAGACCCCGTTCACATGTAGCGACGTACCTTTGCAGCGGCCGGGATAGCACGACTTTCGGGGCGACGTTCCAGCGACGATCCATCGACGGTAGCGCGACCTTTCCCTGTCGGGCTCCATAGAAAAAAAGCAAAATCGCGCAAAATCCGCCGAAAAAAGGGTCCGGTAGAAGCGACTTGCGACCGCGACGAGCGACGCGCGACATGGAGTTAAGACAGCTCCATTGAATAGCATTGGCCGGCGACTTCTCGCGATATCGTGCGGCAAAAATGCGCGATATCGTGGCGGAAATCGCGCGATAAGTCGCTATATGTGAACGGGGCCTAAAAGCGCTGACATCACTGACTTTACAAATGTAATATACACTGGAAGTAGATGAACTCTATTTGTAAGTAAATGTAGAACAAGTTTGTTTAACTAATAAACGTAAGATGATTTTAAATCAGCATGCAGAGCTGCATGCTGCTGTGATTTTTAGTGAAAGGGGCTAAAGGTCCACTTTAAGTCCTCGCTTAACCTTATTTATAATTTCTTCCAAAAGCTACTCGCCGTTGATATGTAAAGGTATGCAGCCCCTCCAAGCTTATTGCACTAGTATGTCCCCACTCTAGTCTATACTGATCATCATTGCTTATTTAGTTATTTGGCCTCTTCTGATCTGTTAATTTTTTTTTGTTATATCTGTTTAATAAGTTAAAGAAGAGAAACCACCTTGATTCTGCCAGAAACTTGTGAGCTGATTACTTCCTGTGCTCTGTGCCTGTGCTGAGTTCTTATCACTTACATTGTTTCCAGCTATCTCTGAGAATTACAAAACCCCTCCACATAATGTTATGGGGAAGAGGTGTATGTGTTTGTAGTCCTGCCCTATAGGTGCCCTAGGCTTCTCCATATATTCAGTTCAGTGAGTGAGGTTTGTCACCCTAGGACAGTAGGTGTGTTACTGGCAGAATCACTAGGTGAAAATGAAGAAGGACAACAAGGCTGAAAAAAATAATGCATCTAAGGACTGATAGGCTGCAATATATTACATTTTGACTTTAGATTTGCTATTCTACTTTGATCTCCCTGCTTCGATAAGACACATGGCTGGTGTAAGCCTTATGATGAGCATAAAATTGCTAGATTGTGTATGGTAAATCTGGATTGTTAGGTTACTTTTGAAATTCATATGTGATTTTAATTCATTAGGTGAAGAGCTTGTTAAAAATATATTGTGCTGTTAGGTCACTTTTTAGGTTATGGTGACTTTTTGCCATTGTCTCCAGAACGAGAAATTGGTCTTAAGCTGGTCACCCACAGCTCTAATTTCAGCTGTTTCCTGCTAAATTGGCCAAAATTTTTCATCTGGACAGTGCATGCATCCAATCACGCGAGTAGCGCCTACTGCATAAGCCATCAGGGGGGATTCCTCTCTCCGTGCTGTTTAGCATGGAAAGGGGGAATCTAATAATTTCTCTCAATTGACAGTATATGGGCAGCTTTATTGTCTACATTGCTGTCATCCCTGTATGTGGACCTTAAACTAAATTTTGGAGTTTATTTTATGCTCCAAGACAGTTTTAGACTGGCCAAGTAACCATCTTTACACATTAATTGAAGCATAAGACAAATGCAATAAAATAAATGAGGAGCAAAATTGCTGGTACACTGTTTGCAAAAAATAATAATAATAAAAAAGTAAATATATATATATATATATATCTCACATAGTTACACCTAACATGGCACAGAAAAACAAAATATAATCTTTAAATTATGAAGAATAAAAAGAAGGCATTTGTCTTTTGAAAACGATGAAACAATGAGGCTGATTTACTAAATGATTTAAGAATATCCACACAATAAATTGTGTGACGATTGCCTTCAATTATCCAATCATGTGCAGATGAAATAAGTAAACAGGGATTTTGTTTTCACATGGTTGGATCATTGAAGGGGATCTTCACACATTTTATTGTGTGAACGTTCTCGCATCCTTTACTAAATCAACCTCAATGTTTTTTGTTTTTTTTAAAAATTCTTTAACCTCAATGTTTATTAGAGACTCGTTACTACCAATTCAGCAGTTTATCATGGAGATGCCCTGTTACCTCAGAGAAAGGAAAGGGGAACTTAACATTACAAGATTATCTTTAATATTTACATTGTGGTGTATTAGCGCCTCCCTGTGGTAAGTTTTATTTATGACAATTTATTATTTGCAGGAATAATTTGAGTTCGGCTTGAACCAGAAGGTGGTAAACCTCCAAAAACTTGTTCTGAAAACTGAAATTTGTGCAAATAAAAAATAATTATTTACAGTACTTATCTCTGTTGTTACTAAGTGCACTAATGCAGCTACAATCACCTTACAGACAATTAATTCAATTTTGATTAAATTTTTACCCAGATACTCATATGTTTCAGTTAGGGAAGCAAGATAAACGTTTTATATACTGCAACATACGTTCTAATAACTTTGCATCTAGTTTTATAAAAACTCAAGGTACTATAGAGAGGATGCAAATCTTATAAACACTAAGGGGTCTATTCACGAAGCAGCCGAAGGATCTAGCCGTAGCTTCGGCCGATCCTTCGGCTAGCTTTGGCCCCAGTAGAACCGAAGGGCTGCTGTACGGGCTCTTCACTACAGCCCGTACAGCTCCCGAACTTGGCCGAGCGGCTCAGTCGAGCTGAAGGCATATGCCTCGGCTTGGCTGAGCCGCGCTGAAAGCCGAAGCTGGCCGAGCGGCCGGCAGCCTGCTTCTGACAGCTAGGCGGAGCCAGCCGTGATCTTATGGCTGGCTCCGGCCACTTGCAGAGAGGTCAGCGTCCCTGTTTACCAGCTAACCAGGGACACTGATCTCCAAACAGCAAACTCTCCCGGGCGCTCCGGGTGTCTCCCGGCCGCCAAGGAGAGAAACACTGATTTTTCTTCTTTTTTTTTTATTCTGACACGGGGCCGTGTCAGAATCTAAAAAAAAAATTTCATCATAGGAATGCATTGCTAGATTCCTGTTGCCTATTTCAATTTGCAATAGCCAATAGGAATCTAGCAATGCATTCCTATGGCCAAATTTTTTTCTTCGGCCATGTTCGGCCAACCCGAAGCCACCCGATGTGCGGCTGTTTTCAGCCGATATACAGCTGAAATCAGCCGTACCAGCCTGAAGTGAATAGCCGAACAGCATTCGGCTCACTTCGCTTTAGGTCGGTCATTCACTCGGCTGCCTGCGGCAGCTTAGTTATTAGACCCCTAAATGAGCAAAATCGTTGATGACTAAAGATGACTAAAGGCAAAACCGTTTTAGATTTCAACAGAGAGGTCAGAGGTTAGAAGCACTGTCAGGTTTTTATTTCTGTCTGTGTCCCCATTAGGGAGATTTGCTCTCTAATTGTCTTGATCATCAATGTCACCCGGAAGAAATGTGAGGGTAAATCCAAAATTGTGAGTTGACACCAAAGCATGAATAGAGGGCAAATTTTCCAATTGGGACACTACACCTATAGATTATGTGCAGATTTTCTATGGAAATGGAAATGTGCAACAGATTCCTTCATCTATGACAGGGGTGCCCACAATTTTTGGTGTTAAGATCTACTTTATAAATGACGATCTCGATAAGATCTACCAACAACATCAAAAAACCCGTATTTGAAAAACAAACACACTAAAATGCTTACTTGGTATTTAGAATCATATTATAGCAGTCACCGTAAGGGCTTGTTTACACCAATTACAGTACGTTCCACTGTAACGCACTATATCGCATAGTAAATTCCCCTTTGCGTCCTGGGGCGGGAGGAGGCGCGGTTTATTCAAGTCAATGGTCCTGCAGCCACCTTTTCCCCCCTCGCCCTCGGTGGAATTGCCTGCACTAGAACACATGGCACAACAATGCCTGTGTTTTGGTCCAGTGTGATTGCTAAAAATAGTGCATGTAGCATTTTTTGCAATTGCACTGGACCGGCCCCCTCCTGCCCAGAACGCAGGGGGAGTTTAGTATGTTATACAGTGCGTAATTGGTGTGAACAAGCCCTTAAGAGGGGTTGATATAATATACTACACAGCCAATCATTCTTCCTCCATGGTCACTGGGATTAGTCAGACACATAAAAAACTGCATACATGTGTGTGCATGTTTGGATTATAACTTTGGTGTCAGTAGTAACTACCTCCTTCCTGGCTCTCCGACACCGGAGGCAGGGAGGGGCAGTCCCGATGTTTCCGACACTGCAGGCTGGGAGGGGCGGGCCCAGTGTATCCAATACTGCGGGCTGGAAGGGACGGGCAAAATGTCTCTGACACTGCGGGCCGGGAGGGGCGGTCCTAATGTGATGAACGCTGCGGGCTGGGAGGGGCGGGCAAAATGTTTCTGGGCAAAATGTGATGGACACTGCAGGCACAGAGGGGCAGGCCGAATGTGTCGGATGCTTTGGCGTCTGACACATTCAGCCGCACCAGCAGAGTAGGAGTGAGATCAGGACTGGGAGTCGACCCGCAATCTACCAGTATTAGCTTTGAGAGCGACTGGTAGATTGCAATCGACCTTATCGGCACCCCTGATCTATGCTAAACTGTGTGGATGGAGGAATATCCCACGTGGCCAAGCTTCAGTATCTAGAGAGTCATGGAGCGCAAGGAAAAGAGGGAATTGGGCGGAATGGCAACATGACAGGGTTAGAAGGGGAGCCAGAGGGTAAAGGGTTAAAAGTACAGGAAATAGGGAGAATGGGTGGCTTACCAGTTTGTAGGAGGTCCACAGCGGGGTGGGATTACCAGAAAGGGTCGGCACGTGGATCCCAGGATCATTCGGGAAGAGAAGAAGCCAGGAGCAGAAGTGGAATTTCCCGCCCGCCCTGAAGGATTTTTTTTTCAATTTGTTTTGCTTTTCCTTTTATTGCTGTGTTTTTCGGCTGTTTTGAGTGGGTTGGGGTTGCATCTAGTCATGGCAGTCTGGTGGCGGTTTGGGGTCCTTGAAGGCGTTAGGGATGCCGTGGGTTTATTGATAAGGATTGGTGACCCATCATAGGTGTGGTGTCCTTTAAGTGGTGGTCAGTTGGTTTGACCACTTAGTTTTGGCGGTGAAGTGTCTGCGGTTTAACAGATATTGGTCCCCGAGGCGGTGGTTTGCGGCTGGGGGCCCTATTACTAATATCGAAAAACCGCAGATACAGGTATGGGACGGCATTCTAGTTATTTGAAGCGCCTTCAGGGATCCGGAAACCTGGGTTGAAACTGAAAAAAAAGGTGTTAATTGTTTATGAGTATATATATATGCAGAGTTATTTTTCTATTCAAGTTGTATTTATTTTGTTATGGTTATTAAAAATACAAGTGGCTGCTGTGGCCTTTGAAAATCCATACAAGTCTGGAGTGCCTTATTTTGAGGAGAGTGGTGGTGGTGGGAGGTCACAGTAGAAGAGGGGGTCCCTCTGAAAATACCCGTGTCATGCTAGTCGGCCGTGATGGCTGTCAAAACACCTGAACAATGCCTGCATCCAATCAGATTGTTCAGGGATTTTGACAGCCAGCAGGGCTGACTAGCAAGATACTGAAGCTTGGCCACGTGGGAGATTCCTCCACCCACACAGTTTAGTGTAAATGGAGGAATCTGTTTCCCCTTTTCTATCTGACCATAGAAAATCTGCAGAAAATCTATAGGTGTATGGCTAGCTTAAGAGTGGATATCTCTCACAATTGCCAGATATCCTCTCACTTTCTGTTGAGTCTACAGGGCAGGGAATAAAGGGAACCCTGACAGGTATATTAACAGTTTCCTACAACAACAAAAAAACCAATGCTTTGGCTTTACGTATTCTTTAATTCCACCCCCACCAAATGTATTTACCAGCAAAGCCAGCTACACCTAAATTATGCTAATACAGAGGAAATACACCTGACATATATTTATGTGGTACAACCCCAATTCCAAAAAAGTTGTGAAGCTTTGTAAAATCTACATAAAAACAGAATGCAATGATCTGCAAATCTGAGTAACCCATATTTTAGCAAATAGAAAACATATTAAATGTTTAACCCCTTTGTGACTGACGACGTACAGTGTACGTCGCCAGCATTGTGGCTGTTTAAACAGACTGTTTAACCCTTTCGCTGCCAAACCCTCCGGAACATTTTTCAA
>NW_017306433.1:1907262-1976046 GCF_000935625.1 Nanorana parkeri
GTGAGAGCAATAATTCTAGGGCCAGGATTTTGGGGTATCTCAATCATCAATTGATGACCTGTGGGGGCTTTTAAAGCGTCTTCTATGGACTTTTTGGGATACTGCAGTTTTTCGCCGTTTCACGGACGCACGCAATTTGTAAACTGGGCATGATGGGTATTGTTTTACTTGTTGTAACCTCATCTTTTATATTTTATTTAAAAAATTGGTATTTTGTTGTGCTTTGGGGCAGTTAATTACATTTGTCACTAAATTTTGGGGTTTAATAAGGAGTTGCGCTAATATTGCGCAACATAAAAATTTGCGCAATATAAAAATTTGCAACTACGACCATTTTATTCTATAGGGTCTTGGCATTCAGAAAATATATAATGTTTGGGGGTTTTAAGTAATTTTCAGGCCTAAAATGTGGAATATTGAATGGGGCACTCATATTAATAACGTGCTGGATTAGTCTGACCCAGGGGCGGACTAGGCCCGGGGGCAGGGTGGCAATTGCCCCCCAGGCCTCTCTTATACCTTTGCAAACATGATTCTTGCTGTCCGCCTTCTTCTTCTACCTCCTTGAGTTGGCGAAGTCCCTGTGAGCCCTTTCCTAAATGGTGCAGGTCCATGGGAGCCCCGCTGGCGATCCTCGAGGCCTGGCTAACAAGGATATTCCTACTTGGTCTGGGTGCCTAAAGGTGCCCATACACCTTACAGTTATCTGGAGAATTTTTGTCTTTCAGCAGAAAACGTTTGTCTATTTGGATGAAAATTGACAGGTTAATGGCGTGGTTGTACAATACAAATCTCTAGATGCAAACTGCACATGCTCAAACAAAAGTTTGTCCTTTTGATCAATGTAAATCAGCTAGGTGGTGTTGCTGACAAGCGTTGTTTGTGAACTACATTGGTCTGTGTATGATGGGTTAGTTGTAAGAAAATTGTATGAAGGTGTGATGTCTGCACAACAAAAATTGTTCAATGGTTGTAAGTTGTATGGCCACCTTTACATATGTGAGTCTGTGGTGCTGCTAATGCCTAAGCTGACTCTTGCAGGTATTTACCTGAAACACCCATTAGCTTGCTTTCAGGTGCTTTTCAAACATGTCATGCTTTAAAATTGCGTGCACCCGCGAAATCGCAAAAAAAACTACCATACCCAAAATTGACCATAGGCGACGCTTTAAAAGCTTTTACAGCTCATCAGTTTAGTGTTATCGGTGATTGATAGCCCTAGAACTATTGCTCTCATTCCAACGTTCACGATGATATGTAACATGTGCGGCGTAATGGGCGAAATCGTCGTTTTCGCACGTCACGTATGTTTGCATGCATGTATGTATGGTGGGGACTTTTTTAAATGTCATTCTTTTTTATTTGTAACTTTACATTTTTTGGGGGGAAACTTACATTTTTTTTTTCCTATTTTTTTTCCCACTTAACTTTATTGCTATCACATAGGGGGCTAAGAAAACCCCCTTATGTGATAGCAAAATATGTGACAGGTCCTCTTTATGGAGACACCGGGACCAGCGTCCTCTTTATGGAGACACATTATGGAGACACCGGGACCAGGTCCTCTTTATGGAGACACCGGGACCAGCGTGACAGCGGGAGGGGGGGAGGTGCGGATGGGGGGGCGCACATTCCGGGACCTCATACAAGCTATCGATTGTATATTAACGGGCATCGCTGCCTGTTTTAAAATATCGGCATTTGCCGCTCGAGCGCGCCCATTGGCGCGCGCGAGGGGGCGTGGCTGAGCGGATGTCTAAAGACGCCCGCTCAGATCTAGAGAGCTCCTGGCCGGCCGTTTTTTTACAACGGCCGGCCGGGAAGTGGTTAAAGAGATGTCAATAAGCAAGTTCTGCATGTCTTGCACTAGATCATTCTTAAATACAGCCCTAAGAAGCAGTCAGCAAACAGGTGCATTTGACACATAAAGAATAACAGGGTATAAAGCCAAATAGTGAATTGAGCAATGTTGCCCAAGATCAAAAATATGATATTTGTTTCTTGAAATGATACTAGGAGATGGATGCTGGGGGTGGACCATGTGTGCTCTCTCTTTCTGCCCTAGGCCCAGCCTGGGGGGAGGCTGCTATGGACTGTCGGAAATGGCTAGGCCTGAAGCCTGGGGACTAGCCATGTGCTTACACTGAGGCCTGAGTCTGGAGGTCCAGTGGCTACTACTGATACTGAGGATGAACAAGACTGATGACTTCTGATCTAAGTACTGCTTTGTAAAGGTGTTCTTTACACAGATTGCCATGTCTGGCATAAAGCTCCTAGTCTGTGAATGGCAGAAGTTACTGTGCTCTACTGATGAAGGAGTCTACATCAGCCTGAATGGTCCTCACCCTAACCTTCTGTCCGTGAAGTTCAGCAATAAAGTCTCTCAGCAATTATCTCCAGTCTGGACCTTGCTTTGTCGGTGGCCACAGAGGGCGGTAAGCAGGGCCAGGGTCAGGGGGGTACGGCCGACACTCAATTAATCAGGGGCCCGCGAACCTTACCTGGTTGACGGCCGTACAGGTGACTGAAGGCGGCCAGGCCCCTGCAGCACCGGAGGAAGCCGGGTGTTGTGCGAGCCTTCGGTGTTCCCCCTGTGTCCACTGCACATTAGGTTTTTAGGGCCTGTTCACACGACGTCCGTAAACGGTCAGGAAACGCAAACGCGTCCAAAACGCGTCCAAAACGCATCAAAAATGCACTGCAGCTAACATACTAACAGCCCCACTCCAGCAAAAAAATTTTTTTTTTTTTACTGGAACGCGGCCAAAACGTGGCAAAAACGCACTGCATCAGTCTGCAGATCCGCACCTGATCAGGACCTGATCAGCAGACGTGGAGCTGCTGATGCAGTGCGTTTTTGATGCGTTTTCGGTCCGGATGCTGACAGTTCATTTTTTTTTTAGCCAAGGGGCTGTCAGTATGCAGATTCAGCCTCTGAGGTCACTTCCGCCCTCTCGGAACATTTACTTCCCTTTGTGTATGTAAAGCTGGCGATCAGACATGTATCACATATTTGCAGGCATGTGTTTATATGAGGATTTGTGAGGTCACCCGGATACATTTTTTTCCTTTACTCGTATGTCCATGGCAAGGTGATGGGCATGTTCCAAATGTTTGCAGTTCATGTCGTTACCTCTACCCCAACCTGTCTGTCTATCGTTGATAACATCATAATAAGTGGAGCAAGAATACAATTTTTTATTTTTTTTTCCTTAGCTGCATTGCGTTGCGTTTCCGTTCCGTTTTCGTTGCGTTCCGTGCGTTTCTGGACCGGACAAAATGTGACATGCAGTATTTTTTCTGTCGTAAGCTGAACGGACTGCGCACGTGAGAACTGTAGCCCATAAAACACATAGGGATACATTGGGATGCATTTTGAGTGCAGCAGCGTACGGATCCGGTCAGCACACAAAACGGACGTCGTGTGAACAGGCCCTTAAAGACGGCAGCCGCGAGCAGCAGCGGCCATCTTAAAACCTGGCAAGTGCCCACATCCCATTTAATATATTGCCAAAACGGCAATGTAGTAAATGAAAATCATTCCCTGGTGGGGAATCAGTATGATCTGCATCTCTTGCTGATGCAGACCATACTGATTGCTCCCTCGTGAGGCCTCTGCTAACATGCAGGGAGCGATTAGTATGTCTGCACCAGCCAGAGTGCAGAGCACACTGATTCTTCACTGAAGCCCAGGGATGCAGCCCCCCTTCCTGCAAAACAGGTAAGAGGGGGACATTTTTTAATGAACTATTATTAGTTGTGAGAGTGTGTTTTATTGTTTGTTTTTTAATGAGTGTGTGTGATTTTTTTTTTTTTTAAATGAAGCTATGTGTGTGTTTTTTAATGAGTGTGCGATATGTGTGCGATATGTGTGTTTCATTACGTGTGTGTGTTTTTTTTTTAACCATGATTGCTGTTTAAATACAAGACATCACTTGTACAATACGGCGCCGTGTCCCCCTCTGCAGCCGCCGGTGCTGCCGTCAGCTTCCCGGGCTCATCTGTTCCTTGTCTCGTCGGGGATCTTCCTAGCCAATTTTGAGCCGTTTGTGTGAATTTTTGTGCTGCAGTAGCCCATAGCAACAGACTCTGGAACCGAGGAGTTTGTGCTCAACTGTGCTATTTTTGTGCTACAATCACCCCTAGCAACTGAGGAACATGTGATTGTTTATGCTATTGTGAAAAGGAAAATGTACACTAATGTAAAAAAATATTCAAGTTTCCAGAACTTACCAACCTGTTCTTTGGTGGGGGAGGGGCCATGCCCCCACTGCAGTGATAAGAGTTGCAGCCTGTGTGCACAGCCATCTTCGCACGTGCTGCACAGCTGTTTTGAATACCGCTATTGTGACAGACCGAAAGAAAGAAGATGTCTGCTTTCCCAGAGACCATAGATTGGAAGATTCTGGCACCCAGGATCACCAGCCTAAGCTTGGGAAAGAACGCTATTATTGACACCGGAGTACTGTTCCATCCGAGAGGGAACTTGGGGCTTGGTGTCCTGACCCAAATGCTCTCTCCCTAAAAGTCCAGCAATAAAGTCTCTCAGCATTTATCTCCAGTATGGACCTCGCTTCGTCTGTCGCCACAGAGGGCGGTAAGTGCTATTGGGGCAGCCAGTTGCTTAAAATCCCTAGACGGGCTATGGAAGACACATTTATTCCAGCACCCCTTGCGGGGGTGAGCGCTGCAGGAGGAATGTCCTATGGTAAGAAATCTCACAGCTTTTTACAATATCCCATAAAACCCTCAATAGTCCTCAGCAACAGAAGTCTGCACAATGTACAATGTATTCATTTCCTAGGTTTTCTTTTGACATAAGGGACTTTGAACAGGTTTGCTCTTGGTAATATGTCAGAAGTTAGGACACACCTGAGTGCACACCTACTGCTTTCCATTCAAAGAAAAGACATATCAGTTTCTGCTGTCATACTCATAAGTTGGGATCTGAATACGTAATGTAAAGGAATTGCCCAATGTTTACTTGTGTAATCTTTTGTGGCTGTAAAAAGATTAGATTGAAACCTTAGCTTCCACTAACACTTATAGAATTGTTAATTTGATATGTATAATCTTTTTGCCATTGTTCTAATAAGATAGATAAATAAAGAGAAATAATTTGCTATAAGCCCTACTTCAAGGTTAGATGAGGTACCATATATTGTGGTTACATCAAAATTCATGTTATTCCAGAATGAGTTCTGTTGATATAAATTAGCCAAATTTATCATCTGTAAAATTAGATCAATTGCCCAAGGGACCATAATAAACTGTAGAGCCAACAAGACTTGACCAATGCAGAGGCAGGAGAGGACTCTCATAATTTAGGTTTTTTTGTGGTAAGGGGTTACAGATGAAAAAGAAGCCTCTCCTGGCTTTGCATTGTTTTGGCCATCTCCTGCAAAACATTTAGCGTTTTATAAAGTTAATGAAAACCTTGCCCTATTTTGTTGCTCATTATTACTACAATAAACTAGTTTAAACATGTTGAAACACCCTCCTCCATCCTGTTTGAGTAAAAAATTAACCAAAAGGTGAAAAACACCAGGGCCGAACCCAGCAATTTTCATTTCTCAACTGCCAAGCCACTTCATTTGTGGTTGTGCAATCTCTTTCTATCTAACCCTGGGAAATGCACTTTGCCATCGTTACCTTGGTTGCCAGAGGACCTTGTCTTGGCACTGCATTCAGATACCTTACTATAGTCTCCCAGAAGTCTCTTTTCTCATAGAAACAATTAGAAAGGATATTGTATATGACAGTAAACTATCTATATACACCCCCCCCCCAAAAAAAAGTACAAGTCTGTATTAGGTAAAGGAGGCCATACAAAGCTATATAATTACCTTGATTTGTTACATGCGTTTATCAGAAAAGGATGTAGGTTCTTCTTATGGACTAATAAGTGCTTTTTGATGTGCTTCTTATTGCACAAGGAGGTTTTAAAAATTGTTGGATCTAAACCTCCCCCAGTAGTTAATCTGGTATAAACCACTGCTCCAGGTCAGATGAACCATTCAGATAATTGCAACAAGTCCTGGTGGTAGGTTTAAAAACAGGATCTCTCCCCTGGCTGTCTCTCCTTGTTTTCTCTTCTGGCTGTCTCTCCTTCACTCCTCTCCTGTATATTCTCCCCAAAAAATTGCCGCACAGTGCTAGGGTTTGGGCAGTGGCGGAGCTAAGGAACAAAGGGTCCTGGTGCAAGATTTTGGGCCCCTCCCCCCCAAAAAAACCCACAAACACAGCGCTTCCTTCCGCAGCGCTTGGCCGTCTGTCACTTTCTCTCCTCCCTGCTGGGAGACGGAGCAGCGTCCAGCGGGGAAAAAAGAAAGCACTGATGCACCGCTGTATCAGCAGAAAAATTGCACTTTTGGCATTATGCCAAAAGTGCAATTTTCGGCCAATATGTTTTGGCGGCCAATATATGGTGCAGCCCTAATATTTACAGCAATACAGAATGGCACAGGCTACAGAGGACTACACATCCCAGCAATAATTTATATAACAATAGCATTTCTGTATAAAGTACTGCTGAGATTTGTAGTCCTCAGCAGGCGATTGGTTGTAAGTCATACAGCAATCGCCTGCTGTTAAAAGCGGTACCAAGAGCAGCCGTGTTCTTGTTTTAACCACTTCTGTGGGCCACCGTCTATAGACGTACTGCGGCCTACACTGGGTTTGGGCTTTGATTGAAGAAAAGGTGGCAGCCCTAAGTAGACAGGATGTAAACCCTGCAGATAACTGTTTGTGCTTAATGTTCATTGATGCTTTGGCAATAGGCAAATTGCAAACTGGGCAATAGACAGGTGTATAAATAGTGATTTCTGGTTCGGGCAAACTGTTATGATTAACAGGACATACCGTGTTTCCCCGAAAATAAGACACTGTCTTATATTTTTTTGGGCTAAAAAAAAACACACCAGGTCTTATTTTCGGGGTAGGTCTTATTATTTTATTTTTTTTATGTACAACAATCCACACTTATTCATGTACAACAGTCTACATGTATTCATGTACAAAAATATGGTGATCAGGGCAATCAGGGGTGCCGTACATTTCCAAGAGCAATTTGCTAACCAATCGCTGGCCAGAATGAGCGAAGCGCACTTTCACTATCGATCCCTTACAGGTGGAGTGCATTTGGTATCACTCCACCTGTGACAGGAGCCGGCGCTATAGAGGAGGCATCGGCTTATGTGGCTCTGCTCCCTCCGGTGCCGCCTCGCTTCCTCTAGCGCTGGCTTCGTTGGCACCGCTGATTCTCTTCTGCGGCTCTTCAAGCTCCCCCTTATGACACCACCGGCCCTGGGAATGGTCCCAACTAGGTCTTATTTTTGGGGTAGGTCTTATATTTTAGCAATTCCCAAAAATAGTACTAGGGTCTTATTTTCGGGGTAGGTCTTATTTTCAGGGAAACAGGGTATACACAGGGCTACCAATAGGAGGGTGCAGGCAGTACTCCCAAAATGGGCTCGGCCCCATCAGGTAAGTAGGGGTCCAGGGTAAAAGTTCAAGAGAACAGTGTAGCATCCATCTAAATCACTGCCCTAGATTCAAGCATACCTTTACCTCCCTCCATGATTAATTGCAGTAGAGGAGAGAGGGAGGTATGTGCCATGAGGTGTCCTTTTGGCCACTTCACAGTACAAATACAGCTGCATTATAGGACAAGATTTTCCCGGGAACTGCAAAAGACAGCACGTTCTTCAGTATTTGCAGGATGCTGGAGAGGTAAGTCACTTTTTTCATGTAAATTTCAGGGGTAGGGGGCCCCAGGGTCTGACTGCGGGCCCCAGACGAGGACCTCTGGGCTGTGTGCACAGAGGCAGCTGGAGTAGCATGCAAAATCCCTCTGCAGTGTATGAGGAGACACCAGCCACAGGAGATGGGGTACACTGTGCGGGGCAGGGTTCAAGAGTATGGGGAAACACCTGGGGAGGGGGGTAGCCCTGTCTGGTAGGCTGTACAAATCCCCATGATTTCTAATGGTGGCCCTGCATAGACAAGCATATATTCACCAAACAGAAGGGTGAATCGGCCAGTTAATTCAATTCAAGTCCATATCATTGTTAAAGCTAAACTTCGGGAAGATATAAAAACAACCCAAATTATTGCAGTTATGTATTCAATATAAAAAGAAAATTAAAATGCAACCAGTGTACATTGTTTAAGCAAGTATAGGTTAATGTGGCAAATTTAGCCGGGTGCAGGTTGGTTTTATGAAAGTTGAGAAAAATGTTAAACCTGCATGCTCATACATAGGGGGGAATTTATCATAGCAATTACGAGTGTTATTGCAGTACATGCAGTTGAAAAAGTAGTGCAAGCTGTGATGATAACAGGTGCAAAACACGTGCAGTTGGAAAATAGTGCAAGCTCAGATTAAAACAGGGGCACATGTTGAAAGACAGATTTGCACATAAAAAAAATTATCTAAGAGGTAAAAACTATAACAATTGCTCTGATAAATTCCCCCCATTGTATATATAGTATATCATATTTATAGACTTTGTGAATACCATATACGGTACATTTTTGCATTTGCATCCTTGTCACTATTGATACAACATTCCACAGACAAGCAAGAAAAACCAGTTTGATAATGGGGTGAAAGGAGTTGAAACAGGCAGAGAGGTGTGGCTGTCATTATCATAGGAAGGGTTTGTGTGCTGTGCAAAGGAGGGGAGGTAGGCACCAGCAGTCACAATGATGTGAAATAGTGACGAATGACAAATGATCTCACTCTGATCAAAAGGTTCAAATGCAAAAATACTTTAATTTAATGCCACAAATATAAACATCACCTTTTACAGGACCAATGTACAAATATTTCAGCATTCATTTCTAATGAAAAGTATATTTCTGTAAGTGTACATAATGTACATAAAAGTACAATTTACAGTTTAGGGAACAAACTTGTCAGTTACACAGTTGCATGTTTTATCTCTCCCTTATCAGATCATGGGACATTTCACAGCATATAAGAAAACAAGCTGATCATGAGCAGGTCCCCTTTCTTCACCTAGGAGTCACCATACGCAAAGACATCAGGCTCTTTTATCATTTTAATTAGGCAGCCATATATTACTTTATTTTCGACCACAGTCCCCAGCCTTTGTTAATTAAAGTGACATTAAACCCTCAGATTTTTTAACATAAAACAATAGTGTAATGTGTGCCTTACTGTAATCCATGGTAGTTTCCCTTATCTTTGCTGCTCTTCCTTTTAAATCTGTATCTCTTCTCATGCTTTGCAGAACTTCTGTTTTGCAGAAGACTGCCTTGTCTCAGGAATGGATACACGGTGTCTGTGTATCCGTTTGTATAGGCTTGAAACCTGAGCCAGCACTACAGGAAGAGGCCCTGAGCTGAAAAGGGAAGTTCTTCCCAAGCATGAGAAGACATGAGGATTTAAAAGGAAGAGCAGCAAAGAGAAGGGAAACTACCATGGATTACAGTAAGGCACACATTACAGTATTGGTTTATGTTAAAAAATCTGAGGGTTTAATGTCACTTTAAGTATTTGCAAAACAGCAGTATTACTAAGTGTAGCTAAATGTACTACTTACAGGATAATAGCAATGTCATAGCACCAGTTCATTCTCTTTAAAAAGTTAAAGATTTTAAAACATTATAACCTGTTTCAATAAAGGACACATTCTGACTCTGCTAATAAGTAAAGAAGCAATGACAAAAGTGTAGTTACAAGCAGCAACCAATCATAAATATTCTGATCTGACTTAATATAATTGAATTTTGATTGGTTGTAATGTAACTACACTTCCTAAATCATTACTGCTCTTTGGGTTGTATTATTAAATAAACCTAATTATGTCACACAGGAAGAAATTCCATAAAAATAATAAAAAGATTGCAGAGAAATAGTTTAATGGATAGCAGCTTTGGTTTGCTTTGTGAAAGGTCTGTTTCTGAAAAAAGAATTGAAATAAAAATAAAATGCCATCATTATTTATTTCAGATCCAGTAGTGTTTTATTAATAGTAAAAAATAAACTACGAAGGTTCTCCGTATAGCAGACAACCAGAATGCATCTGCTATTTGTCCACATGTAGTAAAAGGAAAGCCGATGTCGCATTTATTAATTTCATTATTCTTTTAGGTCCAGCTCTTAGACTTGCCTAAAGGGTTAACCTAAAGTAGACTTTACACATGTACTAAATAATTGGTTTAGCTCATTGATTCGGTGTGTGCTTCAGATATCAAGGAGGAGATGATGGAGGAAGGATTATGTAAATCACGCTATACATACAGAGTTCCAGATAATTTCAGCACATAGATTTACAACACATTACATTTCTCATGTATTCACATATTCATTGTTTCAAATTCCTGATCAGGAATCTACACTTCAAAGTGGACCAGGTCTAACACTGCATAAAAATACTTTCCTTTACTTAAATACAATTGTTATTCTAATGTTAAGAGATTAGTAGAACCTGTACAGTACATTGAAGGAAGCTAAAGGAGGAATCTCAATGACTAGAAAGCAAACTACTTAATCTTTAAGAACCTGTACAGTACATTGAAGGAAGCTAAAGGAGGAATCTCAATGACTAGACAGCCTACAGTCTTAATCTAGCAAACATCTATACAGTAGTGATATATTTAGCCTTCTATCTCCCATCACCTTGCTGACCCTCTGGTTACTAACCAAGAACAAGTATGTAAATCAGGAAAGTCAGAAAAAAATTAAAAGTCCCTATCTGACCATGTTTTCGAGGCCATCGACTCAATGTATTAAGGACAGAGAGTTAACAGGACAGTCAGGTCTCTAGCATTTTTGGAATGATGGGTCAGCATTTGAAGCATCCATATTTCTTCATGGCAAGTTTGCTTTAAAGCTCAAGTCCAGGCAGATATTAAAAAAATGAAATGAATGCCGCTATGTATTTAGTTAAAAAATGTATGTATTTTGAATTGAACTTGTATATACAGTACATTTGATTTTAGCCTTATCCCCTGCACAGTAGCACTCAGACCGAGTGAAGGAATAACAGCACTCTAAGCCAACCTTTAGGAAAGTAAATAACAGACCAGAATGCCTTTTAAACTTGCCATTATGTCATTACATTAACTATACACAAGCAAATGGCAATAACATTGAAGATTTCTTGGTTTATTTATTTGTGAGATATTTCCTACAATGCTCTGTTATGAGTAATATAAGTTCTCCTGCACATGTGTCATCAAACTATTACAGTTAAAGAAATCTTCATTAGTACATAAAACGTGGAACATAGTGTAAAGGGCCCATTATAAATGGTCTTAACATATCTGGATCCTCCATACTGTGCACTATAACACAGATAAGACATGTGTGATTAATATACCTGCCAATTGTCCTTGGGTCCGGAGTTTAAAAAATCCCATTTAAAGAACAGTCAACTGGAAATTGTCAAAATGTATTTGTAGGTTGGATTTATGGAAAAATCAGATAGAATTTCAGTTCCGATTTTTTTGCAGCATTTTAAAACTACTTCCATTATTGGTGATACAACATTTTTTATGTATAAAAATAGTGATTCTTTCACACATATTTATAAAATATAATTCCTGGTAACAGCTGGAAATGTTTGATGGCAAGTTCACAGTCTATATTTGAATACAGGTTATTCTCCCTTACTCTTGGCTGAAGTTTTCATATAAGCATCATAGAAAAAGCTGCAGAAAAGCATCAGATAGCTTGCGTACATCACAGTTGACCAGAATATGTTCTCCAATGTGCTTGAACATGTCCCATTCTGCATCCACTGGTACACTAGAACATTGACAAAGGTGCCCATTACCATTTGTAGAATCTGGGTCATTGTGATGAACATGGCACAATATCGTGGCACGTGGATCCTTGCTGCTCTAAGAGTGTAATAAGAATACATGAAAGAATGGACGGTGTAATTCATGGTCATAAACCATCCTCCTCCAGCCACGGCATCCTTGTATGCGTACCAGGTGTAGAGCAGTACAGTAATGTGATGATACCAGTGAAGGAAGATCAGCTTTTGTTTGCGAAGGACAATGAACAAAGTGTCTCCTGTAGAGGAACAGAAAAATAATTAGTGTAAGTCTGGCTATATATGAGCAGAGGAATAGGTTTATGCCTTGTGGTGTGAATAAGTTTGGAGCAAGTGAAAACCTAGTAAACCTAAATCTGTGAGACAGCTCAGTACTGAAAAGTAAGACTCTAAGCTCCAGTCAGCATAATCTTCATACCTTTTGTTGCCTGTTCCTTTTTGTACTGTAGATCATTTTTCATTACCATGAACACCACTGTAAGGATTCTTCTGCTAAAGAAGGCTGTTAGTGTATTTTTATAGTTAAGTTCATGTGTGCTTCTTTGCTATTTATATCTTACCAGAGCAACACAAAGGGCTCACAGAAGATTGCAAAAAAGGCAGCTAATCAGCTGACAAGCTTCTGTAAATGGGGGGCATATTATAAGAGGCCCACCTGCATGGGACTGCAGCGACTTATACCCTTTACCCTGTTTTTTGCTGTTTGCTTTTATTATCAGGATTACTGGCCCTTTAAATCTCCTCAGACAAGCCGGGAGTTTTAGGCGGGAAGAATTCTCCTCAAGGATTTCTAGAACATTCTGCAGCCCCCTGGTCACCCCTATATAAAAAAGGTATCTCAGCAAATTCATCACCATTTGTCTGGATCACAGCTCAGCAAGCCCCCTCCGTCCCTCCCTCCCTAGTCCTGGCTTTTTTATGTGGTTTGTCACCTCATTTATTGGGGGGAACTAATTCACAGTTAAGTGAAGTTGATTTGCTCGAGTTGTAATGACTGGGCAAAGAGTTGGTTTGAAGTATTACTCATTGGTTAATGTTATTTTGGTTAATAAAGTTAAAATGTATATATATATTTATTGGATACCAATAAAAATGCAGCGGCCATTATTTGCCAATATTTAGATGTCCTGTCTCTTTATTTTTCATATTATTGTTTATGTATTAATGTCGTCTGCAGTCCCATGTCTGTTGGCACCTACAAATTTCACTGCTTGAGAGATCTCAACAAAAACCTTGTCTGAAGCAGGCAGTGTCTATGTGTGTCTCTGTCTTTCCTGATCCATAGCATAAGGATAAATGCTTAGGTGTTCATGGTTATTGCCAGGGCAGCCCCTACCCTATATGCTGCCTAAGCGGATAGTGCCGCTTGGGGGGCGGGGCTTTGCTTATAGCGGTCATTCGGGGAGAGGTGGGACGGGTGGCTGTGTTAGAGCCGTGCTGTCAGCAGCTCTCTGTCCACTCCTGCCAAGCTCGCTGACGTCACTGGTTGCCAGGAGCACAGCGGGACGCCAGCAAGAGCTCTCAGCAACCTGGGATGCTGTGGCCACCCCTCTAAAGACAGCCCACCCCCCACTGGCCTTCCCCTCAATGAGGGCCCCATTATAGGGGCTGCCCTGGTTATTGCTAAGGCCTGAACTAAAAGGTGTCTTCAGATGGTCAGATGGCACACAAAATGAGTCATATCAATTCTAGAAGAAAGATAGGCCTGAATGGCATGGCTTATCTCTAACCTAAACATTTATCTAGAATAGCCTAAACTAATTGTGCCAGTTACAGTTGATTTTGGAAC
Organism: Nanorana parkeri; assembly: GCF_000935625.1. Classification (NCBI taxonomy): domain Eukaryota; kingdom Metazoa; phylum Chordata; class Amphibia; order Anura; family Dicroglossidae; genus Nanorana; species Nanorana parkeri. The sequence goes on from NW_017306433.1 coordinate 1,920,865, forward strand.
TAAAACCGTTGAGTTTCTGCACTTTCCAAGAATATTATATGGTATTATCCATTAGCCAGTCATCTGACTCAACTCATTCCTTTATACAAATAATGGATTATGACGGCACAGCAGTCTTTATACTGGCAAAAGTGTAAATAGTTATAGTCACCCTGCCAAAGACGTAGCTATTTTGTTCACACAGTGCAGGCTGTTCTTGTTATCAGAGAGACTCTTGTCATCTACACAAATTGATCCAGAAGTGCATGCTGCACAGAAGTGCCTGTAGATACCTGAAAAAACGAAACCCTCCTCTCATGGCTGAAATATGGCCAGTTCCGACATGCAAAGCTCTAACGGTTCTATATAGTGTCAGCACTAAACCATGCTCCACACACATTCCTATTGGGCTATTACTATGATAGGCAGTCACACTGCCCAATAGAAATGTACAAGCAAGAATGGGACAGGCAAGCATTGGGAAGCTGTTGCAGGGATATGCAGGCACCTGCAGCAGTTATTCTTAGGTAACTGAGCCTCCTTAAGATATACGGTTGGAATATGTTGGAGCTTTTTAATTTAACCCTTTCCTATGGATTTTATATTTTTACATAAGAATTTTCAAGATGCACTCATGTAGATTTAGTGTACTGTACAGACTGCTTTAACAGTTATTAAAGAGGTAGGATTGTGGTTTATTTTATATCATAATAACATGGAACACTGATGTGATGCATGTAATAGCAATAAATAAGAAAACCGATTGTAACATTCCCATAGTTGGAAGATCTAAATAGAAAAGATTCCACAATTTGGAAAATAGCATTGATAAAAGAGTGCATATGATGGGTAGAAGTGCATATTATTGCACAATACGGTATGCCTGAATAGTCCATTACTTGTTTGAGCATTGTATTAGGACTTTCTTTGCCTATGCTATTGTGTTTTATGGGCTAAATTAGCTTTAGATTATAAACACATTAGATGTGGTGTACAGTTATTGCAGAGGCAGACATAACTGATGACATTAGTGGCTGCAATGAACCTCAGGAACTTCCACACTTGACAGATGACAAATTGCAATGCATCCGCCATCAGTGAATTTTAGGATGACTCACACATGGCCTTTAATTGATTGTGTCCACCCCTCCCCACAGATGAAACCAAACCTGTTTGATAAATCCAGTATGCAAACAGCGAGTGTCTTAGCGAGTGTCTCAGATGTAATCCTGTTAAGCGGAATTTTGGGGAAAGCCAGTGACTTTGTAATAAACTTCTACAGTCAGGGCCGGTGCTGCCATTAGTTCAACTAGGCAGCCGCCTAGGGCGCACTGCTGCCTACGGTGCAGCCTTGACTACTCCCCCCCCCCCCCACGGTGCCTCCCCTTCTATTTTAAATAGCAAAAGCCAATAGCAGGCTGGCTGGCTATTGCACCCACCCACTGACCAGAGGAGCGGAACTGACAACTTTCTCTCTCAGGTCCGCTCTTCTGCTCAGTTACTGGTGCTTAAATAGCCTGTCAAATTAAAATAGCCAATAGCATTGTGGCAATTTTCCCAGCTGCTTACATCCATCTCTGAGCCTAATGAAGGGGACCCTTTGCGGCCCCAAAAGCGCTTGCAAAACGAGAGACGGCGTACGTCATTAAATAATCACTTATTTGCTGTAAAGAAATTGGTGTGCTGGTGACATTCTTCAAACATCCATCTATCGCAAGTGGAAGCTAGCTGGCAGGAGAATGGGGCTGCGTGCGCTGAGGGGGGTATTGGGGGCTGCTCTGTGGAAGGGGGGCTGGGGGGTGCAAGTAGCTGGTCTTGCCTAGGGCGGAAAATAGTCTAGCACTGGCCCTGTCTACGGTATAAATAGTCCAAGAAGTCTAACTAGCCAAAAGTAGATAAGGATAACTTAGAATGAATATTATTTTGGTTTCGTTAGGCTGCAAGAATTGTAGTTTTGATAGTGAAGGTACAGAATGACCAGTTTGCCTGCATTCCAGCCAAGCCGGTTCTTTCTGACAGTCTACCAGACAAAAGGGAATATATGAGAATACATTGTAAAACAACACACCCATGGTCAATAATAGGTTTTTGATAGCTATAGTTTTATTCCTGTGTGTGCTAGATGGAACCCATGCTTAGTGTCACACACATGTTAACAGGGGCCAGCTACAACATGATTATACCTTCAAGTCAGATATACTTCTTTTTTTGTCATCCTTTAACTGTGGAAAGACTATCATCACCAACATACACAACTTTGCTCTGGGGTTGTAGGTTAAAAGAGTTCAAAGAAACTGGTCTCAAGAAGTCATCCTCTTTTACCTTAGACATACTTCAGACAATTTCTTTGTGTTTATCTTTGAAATGAGAAAATATGATTTAGAGATTCACAGGCAGAGATTTAAAGATCAGAAAAAAGGCATTTTACTTACCAAGCTCTGGGACCTTACTCAAGACAAAGGCGTATGCCCAGAACTTGCTAACAGGCCCATCATAAAAACTACGGTCACATATTGATTGCTTGAAGCCACTAGATAGGAGCATGTTAGTCATGAACCAGCCAGTGCGGACCGCTCCAATGATACTGCAAGCCAAAAAGAAATAGCGGCAGTCAACATATTAGACTTGTCCAATGGTAAATAAAATGAATATAGTCTGTGATGTTTCTACTGCAGTTTTCCAGCGACATTTAGACTAATTATGACGAACAATTGCCATTTAATGAAAGGCATTGATTCAAGTACTGCTGTGGAAATAAGCCTACACTTTACGACTTGAAACCAATATACAGTATATCAATATGATGTGAGAGAAACTAGCCTATATGTAAAGCTGAACTCCAAACAGCTAAATACACAGATAAAGTACACATAAAGAGGATAAAGTTTTGAATTTCTGTCCATCAAGTCCATCAAGATTTACACAGCTGTGCAACAACACACTGCCCCATGTAGCAGGGCAGAAGAGCAGAGTTTTTTCTCCTACAGTTCAGTAACACTTACAGATCTCCTCCTACACCCCACCCTGTGACTTGACAGTGAAAGGAGAAGCAGCGTCCTCCCGTCACCCTAAGCTCAGTTACTGAGACGCCGCAGCTGAGGCGGATCCCGACAATTATGTCAGGATCCGCCCAGCTGCGTGAGTGACAGCTGGCTCTGCCTATCTAGAGGCAGAGCCAGCTGTACCTGCCCGTCCGTTCTGCCAGTCAGCGCTGGAGGATCAGAGCGGGGAGGGGTGAATCCAGCCACTCCCCTGTCACGGCAGAGAGCTGTGACAGGATCGAGAAGTGAGAGAACGCCGGTATGTGTTCGCTCACTTCACCAATCTACTGAGCCGACCTGTGACAGTCTCATTGTCACAGGTCGGCTAGAACTATGAGGTGAGTGAAAAGCACTCACCTCATAGTTCTCCTTTAAGGTATTTGAATGCATTTTTAAGTTTTAACTCCTGAGTTTAATGTTGAGTTAAGCTCCAACAAGTCTATACACTCTGATCTTTGTTGTTTAGGTAGTTCCAACGTCTTTATTTATATGGATTCTATTCATTCATATACATTTATCTTTATAGAGACATAGCAGCAGCATGAAATGTTTTTTTTTACTATGATATAGGTGCTAAAAAGTGCCTCTGTTATTATTACAAATAACATTTGAAGCAATCGAGGGCAGACAAATCCATTCAATTATTTACTAGCAACCTTTAGCTGAGAAACAGCATGGTAACACAAAGAGTTGTAGTAACAGAAATGTATGGGCTTCCCTTAACAACAGCAAACAGAACATGTTACATTCACAGAATGTAAGGCTCTCAGATAACACAGGGACCATGTTGTGGCTTGTTAGGCAACAGCATGAAACGCAATGTAAGCATGCAAGCTTGTATATTAAGCAGACAGATTTAAGTAAGCAACAACATGTACCATGTGTTAAAGTAAATGATACTCAGGAGGTAGAACAATGAATAGACATTCTAAAGGGTTATAGGGCTATTACTGCAATAGGCTATGTGCAATGTGCCACATCTCACCAAGGCCAACGGCCAATGAGGTAGTGGTTAGCGCTTCTGCCTTGCAGCACTGGGGATCTCTGGTTCGAATCCAGGCCAGGTCCCTATCTGCAAGGAGTTTGCATGTTCTCCCTGTGCCTGTGTGGGTTTCCTCCCACACTCCAAAGACATGCTGGTAGGTTAATTGGCTTTTCTCTAAAAAAAAAAAAATAGGCCCTCTATGTATGTATGTGAGATAGGGACCTTAGATTGTAAGCCCCTTGGGGGTAGGCACTGACGTGAATGTGCAACTATGTAAAGTGCTGCATAAATTGTCGGCGCTATATAAATACCCATAATAATAAGATTTTCTTCAATTCTGTGTAAATACTTGAGTATTTTTGTTTTATTTTTTATACAACACACACTTGAAATTACTAAATGGGTCAACATTGTGTTTATTAAAATACATTTAAGGGGATGTTTAGTTTGCTGAAGCGTATTATATGAAATTGACTTTTTTATATATATGGAATACTATTTCCACCTTACTTTCATCCTTTTGTGTATCTGCTGATTTCAGCCACTTTCTGTCTACATGAACTTGTTCCAGCATTGGCTGTACATCATTGCTCTGGACCAGCAACCTGGTAGCAATAACAGCAAATTGGCTGCACAATGTATGTTGTCTCCACTAGTAGCACATGTGATTGGGTGACAATGCAGGAGCATATTTGGGAGAGAGATTTCAACAGGAAGTGCCTAAACAAGAACCTTCGTGGCATGATCACTGGTTGTTATTTTAATAAAAGCTCCAAATACCAGAAGTCTAAAAACAACTACTGGAAAGTAATACACATTTGAAAGCTTTTATAAAACTTTAGTGGTTGGGCTTAGATCAATGTATATACTACAACCATCCACAAAGAACTTACTTAAAATTAACACAAAAAGTTCCGTGTAGGCAAAACCATATGTAGTAGACAAGGCTCCTGGTTCTTTATTTTAAAGGCAATGCCAAAATAAATATATAAAAACAAATCTAGTCTCCGATATTATGGGGTCTATTCACGAAGCAGCCGAAGGATCTAGCCGTAGCTTCGGCCGATCCTTCGGCTAGCTTCGGCCCCAGGACCCCTTTGGTTCAGTAGAACCGAAAAGCTGCTGTACAGGCTATTCACAAACGCGCGCTGAAAGCCGAAGCTACCAATATAATTCCTCTCATAGTAATTGGGTGGAGGTTATTAAAAAGCAAATACATTCAGGGGGTTATTCACTAAGCTGCCGAAGGCAGTCAAGTGAATAATCGAGCCTAAGTGAAGGGAGCCGAACACCGTTCGGCTAGTCACTTCAGCCGAGTATGACTGATTTCAGCCGTACATTGGCTGGCTTAAGTTCCCTTCGGTTCAGCCAAACAGCCTCAGCAAGTCCAGCTGAGCAGAAGTGAAGAAAACGTTCATCTGAGCCGATCCAACATCAGGATCGGCTGAGGCAAGCGTACGGTAGTTCACTCGCTGCTGTTCACCCCTATTCTCATAGGGGCCGAAAAAGCAATGAGTGAATAGCTGAATGCTGCTGTGCAGCATTTGGCTCGATTATTCTTCTCACTACTTCAGAGGTAGCAAGCAAAATTTCAAAAAGATGTAAACAAAGGCAAAAAAAAACAAAACAGTGTAGGGTCCCCCTCCCGAATTATACCAGACCCTTTAGGTCTCGTAGAAATGTTAGGAGAGACCCCCCAAGTTACAAATTTAAAAAAAGGTTGTGGTGTTCCCCCAAAAAGTCAAATCAGACCCTCTAGGGGTCCCCCTAAAATTCCCTACCAGACCCTTAATCCAGGCACTGGCCTGGCAGGGCAGGAAAGGGGGGAGTGTGAGCGAGCCAGGCGGGGGACCCCTGGAAAAGCACCCTCCCAATGCAAAGGGCATGTGGTCTGGTATAGTGCAGGGAGGGCATAATAATTTCCCTCCCTTTCTTGCATTGCCAGGCTGCTGCTTGGATAAAGGGTCTGGTAAGGGATTGGGGTGGGGGGGCCCAGACATTTTTTCACCCCCCCCTTTCCTGCCAAACTCCAAACCAGACCCATTAAGGGTCTGGTTTGGAGTTTTAGGGGGACCCCATGGTTTGTTTGTTTTTTTTCATTTTTCAGCTGTAGGGTTCCCTATGTCCATAGGTTTGGCTATGTCCTTCAGCTTTTTAGTGACTAACCCCCTCAAATTACACAAAATTATTTCACAAGGTGAGTTGCTGCTTGTATGAATCATGATGAAGCCAAGCAATACTGAACCCTGCTGTGCCATTGTACCCGATAGCAGTAGTAGTAGTAGTCTATTCTGCTACAGCTGTAGTTGGTCCTAAGTACTACATACTACATGTTACAAGTAAAATAATCAATATCCCAATTACAGTACAATGCACAAGACATAATACACAAGACTGGCTACTCACCTGAAAACAGCAAGTGTCAGTGACCACAGAACGAGAGGCCTTCGCAGTTCAAATCTTTTCCTTTCTTTCATAACTCGCTGACCTCCAAATATCATTGCAGCATACAGAACAGAGAAAAAGAAGGCCTTGCTCCTGTGCAAAAGAAAAGGATTATATTACTGTGAAAAAACAATATCAGAGACCCCTTTTCACGTCAGTAACCCCCTTTCAAATTAGGAGCCCCCTTCAGTTCAGAGTCCACCCTACATGACAAAGTATTCATCACCCCTTCACATCAGAGTACCTCCTTCACAACAGAGTCCTTAATCCCCCCTTCACATCAGATCCTCAGCTCCTCCTTCACATCAAAGTCTTCAGTCCCTCTTCACATCGTGGTCCTCAGTCTCCTTCTTGACATCAGAATCTTCAGTCCCCCTTCACATCAGAGTCCTCAGTCCCCATCAGGGTCTGCCTTTGACATCAGGAGCCCCCTTTACTTAAGCGTCCCCCTCTTTCACATCAGAGTCTCCACCTTACATGAACGTTTTCAGCACACCTTCACATCAGAGTGTGATCCAGAGCTGCTGGGGTTTAAGATTCTAGTGTGGCTGTTTGCCTTTTTGATACCACTGCTCCTAACAGCTTGTCTAGTTTTTTCTCCCAAACCCATTACTTTACATTATATCAGTCAGTGAACCGTCAATATATTATAATATTATAATATAATAGTATAGAACTTCACTTCTCATTGTGGAAATTAACCCTCACATTTTGTCCTGACGGCCACTGAAATGTAAGGGAAATCCAAAATTCTGTGGTTGTCACTAGAACAGGAATAGAGGAGATCTATGAATATGCCCCACTTTAGTGAGGTAGTAGGTCTCTCTGGTAGATGCAAATGTTGGTGTTATTATTTCTCTCTGCAGAGAACACACCTTGGCTAATACTGCACACAGCATCTGAAATATAAAGAGACATTTTGCCCCTGTGAAGGACATTTCCTAGGAAGGACTCTGCAGTGGTGTCACACATGAACTCAGGTGGCCATTGGAACAGCCAGAAGAGCATGTGAGCAAAGGTATACCAAACCAATACCATGAATGAAATAAAAATATGCGATACCTTTCTTCACTGGTATTTTCTCAAGCAAAAGTTTCTTGAAGTCATATTTTAGCTGGAATTGCAATGTCAAATAGAGTGGTTTCTGCCTTAATCACCAGCGTTGCCAAACCTAATAAAGACTCCTTTTCTCTAAAAGAGATCCATGTCTTTAGTGAATCTAAATCTTATTGTAAACCTGAGAGGCAGAAAATAATAACGTGAATGTCCAGCCAAAACTTTTTTCTTAGTTTTGGATAGAGTAGGATAAAGTCAGAACCATTGTCATTTTTGTTTACTGCTACCCGGTGCTCTGTTTACCCTCACACTTGACATGATAAAAAACAAAAAAAAGCAGTTAATAGCTGATTATATCCATTGGGATGTTCTACCTCTGACTTGGATTGGTAGAACCTATTCAGTCAATTTTGTTACTTTTTTATTTTCTTCCTATACAGTACTTGTTCAACACAATGACTAGAAGAAACGTCTAGTAGCTGTATTCAAATGTATTATACATATAAAAAGTGATCTGTAAAAAATACTTATTTTATCAAAATGACCATGGATTTTTAGTTTTAGATTTTCATAAATTATTCAATTAATTCTTAATTTGGAAATATTTTACACAAAGATATGGATCTTTGTTTTTAGCCATGTTACTGAAATGTTTAAATTGGAATTATCTGAAAATAGCTGGACGTTTTTTTTGTTTTTTTTTAAAAAAAGGATCCCTATCTTGGTGTCTTAGCTTTATTGACTAAGCCTATGATCTTGGTGGCTTTAGTAAGACTTCTGGCAGATATAGGGGTCTATTTACAAATGTTTTAAGCCAAGAGTCACAAGACTTTTACTTAAGCTTAATACATTTTTCACATAAGATTTCATTAGAAAATGTGTGGATCTTGGGAGTAAACAATGTTAAATCGACCCTATAGTAGACATTTTCTCCTTCCTTTTTTTTTATTTTTTTATTAGGTGATATATATATATATACAAAAAGCAAAAACTCTATACCGAGATTGATTCTGTTCTTATTAATGGTTGCACATTGAGACTAAAATATGAGCTCCCAAATCTGCTGTAGATATTGCTATGTTTTTTTTAGATAAATATGATTATTCATGCAAGTACATGGATGTCATCAAAATATTATAGGATTCATGGATTCCATGCTATGGATCTTTGTTATAATAGTGTTATTACAGCTGAGAGGCATACATCTCAAACTCAGTTATGGCTGCATGGAAGAAGAACTACTCTTCTTCATTCTATATTAAATATACAACTATTTAGGACTAATAATGGAAACAATGCATAGTAAACCAAAGATTTAAGTGTTGGTTAATTACCTAGGATTGTTACTCATATGGATAACACTTGAGTGCAATTGCCCAATTATGGGACCATAGCAGCAATCCCATGGACAGAATTCACAAACATTATACTGTTTACTTGGGCTGACTGTACTAGAGGAAACAACACAGTCAGAAGCAGGTGTTTTATATTGATGTAAATTAATTTGTCTTCTGTTTGTGCCAATATGAACACCGTGCCAGTGCTCTCACAGACAATTTTTGATACATATTCATGTGATGCAAAGTAGGTATTTGTTTTCTGCAAGTCTATTACTTCCTGCCAACCAGATCCTCCTGGCATTGCGCTAACATTGTACTTCTGCTCTTTAAATAGGCTTTCTAATTGCAATCAGCCCGACTGTAATTAGTAGTAGTAGTAGTAGTAGTGGCTACTTGTCAGGAAGTGAAGGGAAATTTCCCCAATGGGACACAGATGGCAAAAAAGGTCTGTCCAAAACAAAAGAAATGTTTCAGCTTCAGTTCTACTGTAAGGCGTCACCAGAATAGGAATAGAGGGTAAAACTTCTAATGGGGACAGTTGTGCATTTCTCTCACTTTCTGTTGTGTCTACAGGAAAGGAAGTCATATTTCTCCCCAATGGAACACAACTTGTTCGTGGTTTTAAATTCCCTCCTCTATTCAAGATGGAAAAAAGGTTTTGGCATTTCTGTTGCTTGTAGTTTTCTTTGCCCATGTGGTAGGAAGAGGCCGATCCCCATTCATTTCATGTCCAGCTGATTAATTTCAACAGCGGTTATACATACTTTTCCTTTCTTTTAAGAAATGTGCAGTATGCGCTAACATCTGATATTTTCTTTAGGGGCTTTGTTAGGCAGGAGAGCAACAGGCAAAAAAAAACAGGTTCTTCCTGCACTGCATCACCCTCCTAGCAGGTGGCAGCTATGTAGCAACTCCCCATCCTTATCTGCAAGAAAATATTCTGAGCTTTTGGTACTGTAACTACAATGGGATCAAAACTTTTATCTTCTTACTGCACCTAATTCTGAACCGAAATTACTTTTCCATTCTTATTTTCATAAATTGTATAGACTTTTGTTCACAGCACCCATTTATCTATTAGATTTCATCTTCAGGTAGCTAAAAAGAGCATTACAAGACATGAGTCCTGTTTTAACTGCACCTGCCTTAATCAAACAGCCATATTATTGCATATTAATAGAAGTCCAGATCTTATACCTAAAATGAACATGGCATTTATTTCAGACATTTTCTGTTCCTTGCCAGAGAGTTTAGCTTAGTCACATCTAGTAAAAGTAACTGCAAACAGAGCCATTTAAAATACACCTCATTGTCAAACCTCTGAAATCAGACGTGCCATTGTATAAAGTGAGAAAGGATTTTGACCTTTGTTCCAGGAAGCTGCTTTGCGCATTCTGTGTGGAATACTCTACAACGTTCTCTTTTTTATGGGTGTGTATGGAATGTATGTTTGTAAAGACATTCTTCTGTCATATTTCGATGTAGGAAAGAAATGTCAGCTATATGTTATTACAAGATAGTCATCAAGGTTCAGTATTTATAACTAAATGCAATGTAGACTTAGGAGGGTAGTCGGGGAGATCAATAGTTATCACAGGAGGCCAAAATACAACTGGATTGGACAGCTGTCATCTCTTATCCATGGCTTAGACCAGGAGTAGGCAACTGTGGTAGTTTTAGCACAGCAGGAGTGGCGAGGTTGCCTACCCCTAACATAGACATTGGATGAGCTTGCCTGTTTGATGCTATGGAGGGTAAGCACTCTGCAGACATCCAAAGAGCTGTCCTATCTTAGAGAAGAATCAAGTCCACAGTCATAAGTCAGCCACAAAATATCTGCTGTGATTGAAAATAAGATTGTTGCTCAATCTGACCATACAAACATTATTTTCTGTCTGTAGATACCGTATCTCAGAAAACAGCTTTTCATTATGTCCAGAAACAAAAAACAGGTCCAAGTCCAACTTTTGAAATACAGAATTTGGCATAAAATGCTCATATAATTTGTATGTCGGTTTGGTTAGTTGGAATACACTATATTGCCAAAAGTATTGGGACACCCCTCCAAATCATTGGATTCAGGTGTTCCAATCCCCTCCATGGCCACAGATGTATAAAATCAAGCCCCTAGGCATGCAGACTGCTTCTACAAACATTTGTGAAAGAATGGGTTGCTCTCAGGAGTTCAGTGAATTCAACCGTGGTACCCTGATAGGTTGCCACCTGTGCAATAAGTCCATCCGTGAAATTTCCTTGCTACTAAATATTCCACGGTCAACTGTTAGTGGTATTATAACAAATTGGAAGCAACTGGGTACAACAGCAACTCAGCCAAGAAGTGGTAGGCCATGTAAAATGACAGAGCGGGATCAGCGCATGCTGAAGCGCACAGTGCGCAGAAGTCGCCAACTGTCTGCAGAGTCAATAGCTACAGACTTCCAAACTTCATGTGGCCTTCAGATTTGCACAACAACAGTGCGTAGAGAGCTTCATGGAATTTCCATGTTCGAGCAGCTGCATCTAAGCCTTACATCACCAAGTGCAATGCAAAGCGTCAGATGCAGTGGTGTAAAGCACGCCACCACTGGACTGTAGAGAAGTGGAGACATGTTCCCTGGAGTGACCAATCAGGCTTCTCTGTCTGACAATCCGGTGGATGTGTCTGGGTTTGGCGGTTGCCAGAAGAACGGTACTTGCCTGACTGCATTGTGTCAAGTGTAAAGTTTTTCTGAGGAGGGATTATGGTGTGGGGTTGTTTTTCCAGGGGTTGGACTCGTCCCCTTAGTTCCAGTGAAGGGAACTAAAGGCATCAGCATACCAAGACATTGTGGACAATTTTAGGTTATCAACTTTGTGGAAACAATTTGGGGATGGCCCCTTCGTGTTCCAACATGACTGCGCACCAGTGCAAAAAGCAAGGTCCATAAAGACATGGATGAGCGAGTTTGGGGTGGAGGAACTTGACTGGCCTGCACAGAGTCCTGACCTCAACCAGATAGAACACCTTTGGGATGAATTAGAGTGGAGACTGCAAGCCAGGCTTTCTCGTCCAACATCAGTACCTGACCTCTGGAAGAATGGTCAAACATTCACATAGAGATACTCCTAAACCTTGTGAACAGCCTTCCCAAAAGAGTTGAAGCTGCAAATGGTGGGCCAACTCAGTATTGAACCCTACGGACTAAGACTGGGATGCCATTAAAGTTCATGTGCGTGTAAAGGCAGGCGTCCCAATACTTTTAGCAATATAGTGTATATTCATCTATTTACAATGTTTTCTCACTCTACTCCCAACAATCAAAGTTTCTTTAGTTGTTGTAGGCGAGCAGTCATGAAGTTGGCTGAATGACTTTTGTTTCATGTGTTGTGTGGTTCCCTTCTGCAGTAGTGAGGGGAACGTTCTAATGTTCTAGGAAACAGATATATTGGGGTTGATTTACTAAAGGCAAAGAGGCTGTTAAGTTTGCAAAGGAATTTTCTCCTAGCATAGGGAATGAGGTAAAGTTCTGCCGGCTTCTATCATCCAATTATGTACTAGCAAAAATACTGCCTTTTTGCCTTTTTTTCCCTTGCACGTGATTGGATATTCACTACAAGAGAGTTCACCCCAATGGGCTCCTCACCAGTTAGCTACCCCATGTAAGTCTTTATAAATGTATCTCCATATATTTACAGGTGCAATAGACTGGAAATACCATTAACTTTACATGGAGTTGATAACCAGAATATGTCTGGAAATAAATGAAACACCCTGATTGGTTGCCATGAGCACATCACATTATCTTTCCAGCACAATGGTCATGAGTTAAACTCCTGAGACAAATGCAGTTGTCAGAGGGACCGTTGATCCTTCTGGTTGTCTATATGACAGTGAGCACATGACACTAATACATGTCATCATCTTCTCTTTACAGCTGTTTAACAATGTGTCAATATCAGGATAATACACATTCATCATTGTTGTATTCAGAAATTCTAGATAATCCAGCATTTCTCTGGCAGATCAAGAGATGCACACCCACCACAAGCATGCAGTGGATGGACAATTCAAGAAATTTGACTGTGGACCTACCCTTTTACTAGATATGTACTTTCTGCTATCTCTAGCAATACTGGAGAACGTGTGTACAGTTTAGGAATGGCAACTATATGGCAAATCATAGGATAATTATTGGAGATAGTGGTATACTGGACAAATAACAAATAGGCAAACGCTGCTCTAGATCAAATGAAGTCATGCATCAGTCAGGCACACCACAGATTCAGTGCTAGACTGTATAAATCCAGAGCACAAATAGGGATGACTGCTCACATCGATACGGCTATAAAGTTTTTCTCTATTCATAAATGGCACAGGATAAAAGCTCTTTACACACATACAGCACTCTAACGTTTATCAAAGAGTTCATTACTCTTTTATAGACTTCATGACAAAGATTTTGCACCAGCATGCTTTCATTTCATGGAATACATTTTCCTGTTCCAGGTTTCCTTTTATAACTCACCAGTTCTGCTGCATCCATTGGAAGGCTTCCTGGTAATCAAATCCCCTCTCAAAATCATATTCCTGCAGTAGAATCACGGACAGGTTGCGCTCCTCCATTTTCCTGTGTGAAGCTGAGCCTGTACGTCTGCTGTGCTGTCTGTTGAATGAGACAGGACCAGTAAAAGAGAAGCCAGCTAAACCAGTATCACAGTAGTAACACCCCGCCCTTGTACATTAAAGCCTACACCTGCTTGATGACATGTGTGGGGTGTACAGCCCTTGAAGAGATAAGCTGCCTGTAAAGCATGCAACAGAATCACAAATGTTATACAAGTACCAGATATTCATGTGCAGGGTCAGAATGTTTCATTATGCCACCAGATGCATATTTTTTTAAGACTGCTCGAGTGAATCTCTCATGGCACGACCCTCCTAGCCATCTTCTCTTGAATTGCATTGTAACTGTACTGTCTCCCTTTAAATGTTAAAGCAATGCGCAAACTTTTGGTGCTAAATAAATCCTGTAAACTAATAATAATAATACTGTTCTGCTGCAATTAGACAAATGATTATTTGAATATACTGAACAGAGCTACTAAATACAGATGAGGGATAATGTCTACAGTATAATGTGATTGTGGATTGAAATGGGAAGATGTTAGTCTGTAATTAATAGCAAATCACCTAAAATGCTTAAAGCTATTTAAAACAATCAGTTAGTGCAAAGGCTGATTTTACATTTAGACCAGCATTTCTCAACCTTTTTTCAGTCATGGCACCTTTCAAAAGTATGCAAAATCTTGAGGTACAACCAGTCTAAAATGGAAAAAACATAAATGTACAAAACGGCAGATCCATACCAAATCCTTATCCTAGACAGGGTTCAGGTAGAGACCCCAGACAAATTTCTAAAAAAAAACATAAATAAATGTGGCATTTGCCCCTTCATATCAGAGTCACTCCTTTTACATCAGAAGCCCCCCACTTCACATCAGGAGACCCCCTTTGCAAAAAAATTTAAGACACCTCCTACGAAGGTAGAAGGCACCCTGGTTGAGAAAGGCTGATTTATACTACTTATTCACATTGAAACCTTTGTGTACCGTGCATATAATTTCTGCAATCTGCCTTTTACACTGGTCTAAGAAAGTTTTCACCCAAGATTCACACGTTTGCCACAGATTTATACAGTTTCCTAATTAGATTTAGTTGTGAAAATGTGTGAATCTTGTGTGAAAAAAAATCATAATAAAACCCCTTCAGGCTCACAAAAGTACATCCCACTAAAGGTGCCCATACACCTTACAATTATCATTCGAAAAATTAATGCAATCCATTTTTCATACAATAATCGGCCAGTTGATGGGAAGTGCATGATCGCAATTACTGTACAACTGGCTAATTTGGTTGAACGGGCAGACTGAAAGCTTTCGTCGAAACGGACGAAAATGGATGGTTTTAATGGCGTTTTCGTACAATAAAAATCGCAACATGAACACTGCACAAGCGCAAACGAAAATCTGTTCTGACGATCGACGAGATTCGGTCAGTTACTATTGCTGATGAAAGATTATCAAAATTTACATCGGTCTGTGCATGATGGGGTATTTGTACAGAAATTGAATAAGGGTGCAATGTGGGGACAAATAAAATTGGCAGCTTTACAGAGATTATATTGGCATTATTTTTGTGACGTCAGCCTATAGTAAATTTCCAATATACTGGAAGATTTTTCTGTCCACTGCAAAAGATTTTAACATGCACAGTTTGGTGAGCGCTATATCATTGTTGTTTACAAAACTTAGGCCCCATTCACACCTAGGCATCATCATTTTTGTGCATATTAATGCACGTTTTTAGCATGTTTAGCACATTTTGCACATTTTTGCATGCATTAGATATGCGCATATGAAGACGCGCATTTGACAGATTAAGAGACACTGCGGTTAATGGACAATGGTGCACAGAAAATGTGCAAAACGCTTGTGTCGCGCAAATCCTGGCATTTCCATTGAAGTCTATGGGAGAAAATGAGCTGCAAACTGCCAAAACAAGCTCATGTACTTTTTTCTGTGTTTGGCGTTTTGCTTGCTGGTGTCCGAATGCTCAGGTGTGAACAGGGGCCATTAAAAATCATAGGATTTCTTGTGTTGGGAGTTTTGTAGCTCGTTTGTAACAGCTAGAAAATGCCTAGGTGTGAACGGGGGCTAGTTGTTAGATCCCACATGTGCCCAACTGATGCCATAAAGGTGCTAATTTACTAAAGAAGAAGAGGAGAGCTTTTTTTTTGCATTTTTGCTATAGCATAGAAGATTGTAGTGAACACAGCTTCATCTTATTACAGTAAACTCCCCGTTATCGGCTGGTACTTGTAGTGCACCGCTGCAGATGTAGGTAGAGGCTGGCTGATGCTTATGGTTCACTGCTGCAGATGTAGGTAGAGGCTGGCTGATGCTTATGGTTCACTGCTGCAGATGTAGGTAGAGGCTGGCTGATGCTTATGGTTCACTGCTGCAGATGTAGGTAGAGGCTGGCTGATGCTTATGGTTCAGCGCGGTAGATGTAGCAGGAGCAGGTCAGGACAGCCAAGTAGTAATGCTGAGTCTGGCACTACAGTAGAATCAGGCAAAAGCATAGTCTAGACAAGCCGGGTCATTCACAGGTAGACCAGAGTCCAATCACCAGTACTGAATCAGAAGCAAGCAAAAGCAGGGTCAAAACCAGCCGGGTCATACACGATATATACAGAGAAGATATCAGCAGGGTCAAGTAGGAGCAGACAAGGTAACAACGCTATCACGAGCACTGGTGGTGTGCTGATACAGATGATTTAAAGGTGAGCTGACCAATCACCGTTGTTTCTCAGGCAAAGGCTGTGTCAGTTTGTGAGAGTTTTGCTGAGTCTTAAAGGGACAGCCCGAATCCTAGTACTGACACCAATCAGTTCATGTGCTGATAAGAAGCATCCCAATAGGAGAAAACAGACCAGTACTTGTCAAAATGCCCCGATACATAGCGCTGAAGCTTGCACTATGGTTTTTTTTCTTTACTTGCCGCACCGCGTCGCGCCGATCATCGCGTCATTGTTGCTCCGGTGGTGGCGCTCCAGGTGGGGGTCCTAATTTAGGTGGCCGGTCCTCTGGGCAGTCGCCGTCCACCTACATTAGGACCCCACCTGGTGCACCGCCCACCGGAGCAGCAGTGACACGACGCTCCTCTTCAGCTCAGCGCCAACGATGTCCTCACTTGTGAGGAAAATCGTTCTGCACATCGTGAGGCACTGCGATCGAGGCAACAGTAAGTAAGACGGGGCCTGGGCTTAGTGTTTTGTGTGAACAAGAAGTATAGAATGCACTGGAGCAATAGATTTACAATTCTGCACTGCTAATATGAAGGGGTTAAATGATCCATAGTACATAATATGTACATAACATGCAGTTGTACTATGGATCATTTAACCTATTCATGTTAGCAGGGGAGAATTGTAAATCTACTGCTGCAGTGCATTCTATATGTAGTACATATACAGTACATATAGAATGCACTGCAGCAGTAGATTTACATTTCTGACCTGCTAACATGAAGGGGTTAAATAATCCATAGTACAACTACATGTTATGTACTATGGATCATTTAACCCCTTCATATTAGCAGTGCAGAATTGTAAATCTACTGCTTCAGTGTATTCTATATGTAGTACATATATACAGTACATATAGAATGCACTGCAGCAATAGATTTACAATTCTGCACTGCTAACATGAATAGGTTAAATGATCCATAGTACAACTACATATTATGTACTATGGATCATGATTTAACCTATTCATGTTAGCAGGGGATAATTGTAACTCTATTACTGCAGTGTACTGGACGTGTGTGCTGTATATGTACTATGGATCGTGATTTAACCTATTCATGTCAGCAGGGCAGACTTGTGAGTGCCTCCCACAAGCTGAGCACCGAGATGCGATGCAGCGATCCTGCCCAGCGCTGACTACGAGAGGCACCGCGTGAGGCAACAGGGATCGAAGTGAAACTGTGAGTGAGGGAAGCTGGGACAGGGTTGGCTGTGCATTGATTGCTATAGTGTACTGGATTAGTGTACTGTGTATGTAGTACATATATACAGCACACACCTCCACTACATTACAGCAATAGATTTACAATTCTCCCCTGCTAACGTGAATTGGTTAAATCATGATCCATAGTACATCGCATGTAGTTGTACTATGGATCATTTAAAAAAAAAAAAAAAAAAAAAAGTATCGGTAATTGGTATCGGCAAGTACATGAGGGGAAGTACTTGTACTTGTACATGGTCCTGAAAAAGTGGTATTGGGACATCCCTAGTTACAAGCATTTTAACTATTATACTGACAGGGGTGCTTCCAAAGGTTAGCTTTATATGCTTTAATGAATTTTGTACAAAAATAAATACTTGTCATGAGAGTCAGGGAGGTCATCACTGGGTCTGTCTGATGCTCTTTGCCCCGAGTTTGGTGGGAGGGGGTGGCAGGCTATTGTAAAGGTTATACCACTCTGCTTTAAAATAATTTAGTGTATAAAAGAACACATCCCCGGGACCCCTTTATATGTGTCCTGCTGGCCACTGGGTGCTGTGGACTTTAACTGTGCACTCTGTTGGTTTGTCGACTGGTTGCAGGAATGTCTAAAGGGATGCCGGGGATGTGTTTCTTCATGTAAAGCTTGGGAACAAAATGATGCTAGAGGAAGAGAATAGCTGTGAGAGGGGGGCCAACAAGAGTACGCATTGGGGAAAAATAATTGATGAATGATGGAGGTTGTTCAGACAGGAAATCAAGGTGGGCTTAAGAGACCTGCTGCAGCTTTAAATGATTAGACCATGGAGATGCAAGTTTAAAGGTAATTGAGAGTATTCAGATTCAACACAGGAGAGGACTTGCTGCAAGTGGGTTAAAAAGAGGTAAGACTGGAGTTCAGCTTTAAAGATTTTAACAAATGCAAGTAGAACAAGCGATTTCCATGAATGTGCCTTAACCAACAGTCTTGATTTATGCTAGCTGACTTTTTCTGGAGGAGCACTTATATTGATGATCACAAAGAGAGTCAAGCATCAGTGAATCAATGCCAATGAATAGATTTTTATTACTTCTATTGTTAGTTAAACTGAACTACAGCCCTGTACTTCATGACTCTTTGTATAGAAAGTGCTTTGTTTAAACATTTCATTCAACACAACTGACAGGGTAGTGATCAAGGTGTTGCGCTTTTGTCCTCAGGGGACTGTAAACAATTTATAAAGTATACTTTGTCTATCAATATGCATCTGTTCTCCTGACTCAACAACTGTTCACCTTTTTTTTTTTTACTGTAACTATGGAGATATACCCCCCTCAAAAAACACTCCTTTAATAGTGTTGTAGAAACAGAAGCTTCCAGGTTACAGGTAGCAGAGTAGTCGAATCTTAGGTGAGACTGCTGGCAAGTACTTTGTATTTAGTATAGACTGATACCTGAGAAAGACTGTCATCATTTCACCTGACATTTCTACCTGCCATCCATATAGTGATTCTATTTCATAACATATCTGAGCACTTTGTACATTTCAAGCTGTGATAGTGTGTGAGTGCCATGCAGTTACCCAACCCATAAATAAACTTTGTGTGTGCTGAAGAGAACATGTGAAGTTTATTGAGTTCAATGAGACATCTCCAAGTCAAGGGGATAAATAATGT
The DNA here is from genome assembly GCF_000935625.1 of Nanorana parkeri. NCBI lineage: Eukaryota > Metazoa > Chordata > Amphibia > Anura > Dicroglossidae > Nanorana > Nanorana parkeri. Next base: position 1,939,917 of record NW_017306433.1, read on the forward strand.
TCAGTAAAAAATGTTTTATATATCCTGTGGATAGCACCTGTTTTCATGCCTAGTTATTTCAGGGAGTGTGACAATAAAATGAATGTCTAGTTGTATGACCTTCTTACCCTCCAAATGTGTTTACTCTAACATAAATTATATATGTGTCGCAGCAGATTTATTGTGCAATGAACCCCATGGTGTGTGTATATGGGCCCCCAACAGTTTAAAGGGATAATGCATAAGGGTCATTGTACATAGACATGTGTGCTTTCTTTCAGGCATGTGTAGTAGCACAGTTGAGTCCTGTACAGCAGGGTGATTTCTCAACCTAATTTTCAGTCACCGCACCTTTTAAAAGTATGCAAAATCTCAAGACACCGAAATTTAAAAGTGACATGTAAAAATGTAAAAAGTAATGTGTGGTCTCTCCAAAATCCATCCCAGACCCTTATCCAAAATAGGCCCGGTATGGATTTTAAGGGGGGACCACACGCAAAAACACAAAAAAAGTGGGTTTCCCCCTTCACTTCAGAGTACACCCTGTAAAATCAGGAGCCTCCTTCACACCAGGGCCCTCTTTCACATCAGAATTCCCCATTACATCAGAAGCCTCCCTTTACATTTGGAGCCCCCTTCACAACAGGAGCTTCCTCCTTTCATATCAGAATAAAAAACACAATTTTATCCAGTTATGCATTTCTTTATTACCAGCATTGTTAAATCCCTTTATTCAAAAAAAAAAAAAAAAGTTGTTGGAGTTCAAACCCCAGCACTCAATACTTTTATTGTGGCTTAATCTCTTATGCAAGAGACAACTGTACACAGCACAGTTCTATGTCCAAATATCTGCCTGGGTGATGGGGCCCCAGAGCACCTTATCTTTACATTAGCTGCAGAATTGCACAGATAAACTTCCATCTCATATCTAATCTTATGTCTGGAAGCTCATGTGTACTGACACAACAGCAGTAGAAAGTAGTGTACTTTGTTAGTTAAATAAAACTATAACTGCCACATATAAAACGATCTGGTCCCATGTGGATTAGACAAAAGGGAAATTGGACATGTTTTATGCTGATTGCACTATTCAGGATGGGGTAACACATTTCTCACAAGCACTATGAAAAACACCAACGCTTGCTGCTTTCTCTACTGCCAAACCACAAGTATTGCTCATTTCAGATGATTGTTGATGAACAAACAGTGTGGCCTGGAAGTGGGGGAAGCAAATAGAAATCTGGGGACATCACTGGAGGAATCACCAGGAGGAGGAAGGAAGTCCTGAGTCTCCCTATATAGATCTTTATTTAGACCTCATTTAGAATACTATGTCTAGTACTGGAGACCTCACTTACAAAACAATATTATTCAGACAGAACGATTCTAGAGACTGGCAACAAAATGTTGAAAGGTTTGAGGGATAAAATATATCTGCAAAAACCTAGTATGTAAGAAGAAAAAGGGGAAACATGACTGAAACCTTTAAATACATTAAGGTGTGAATATGGTTCAGATGGGCAGTATTTAAATATGAAGCTAAGATCAAGAGCATGGGGACATGAGCACAAACTAGCAGGGGGAAAGTTTAAAACTAACCCTATAAAGTATTAATTTACTAGTGAGTCAGTCAACAGTAAGTAAAATGAACTGCTTCCTGTCCAGCGGCCATTCATAAACAGCTGGATGTGAGCATTTTAAAACGTCCTTCCCTGAGAGGGAAAACTGCCTAAAATGTAAACAGCCACTGATGGCTATTTAAATACAAGCGTTCCTGTGCCTGTAGAGATGCCCTATCGTTTGTATTTTGTGCGGGTATGCGCCCCCCTCCTCGCCGCCGGCCACCGCTGCCGGTCCCGAGCTCCGCTGTGCCCAGTGAAGTCCCCTGCCCCCACATACACATGCAAACATGCACTGGGTGCGCCTACGTGCAAAAACGACGATTTCGCCCATTCTGCCACACACGATGCATATCATCGCGATATGTGGAACTCTGTAATATTTGTGACACTAATCTCTTCCCTCCTGCCATTCTTCAGACTGCTCTGTACAATGTTTCAATCAAAGCAAGGAAGCCTGAAGTCAAACAACTTATTCTGTGCTCTCTCTTTAAAAAGCCAGACTTTTCTGTGAACTTTCTTTCAGTTTAAAAAAAAAGAAAACAACAATTCTAATTACAATTGACCCAATATTTGAGCTACCGCCAAGTGCCCACTGTGTCACTTAAATGCCAGGCACTTTGTGTTGAAGCTTGTCCCACTCCTACACATTGATATTGGTCAGTGAGGTAGCCCATCATACTGATGGGACAATAGAAATGAGAGGGGGTGCTGAGTGGGTGAGTTTGACACCAAGAAGATGTCACAGGGCTTTATCCATCAAAAAAGCTGAAGAGTTAGGCCTAAGGCAGGTATGTGCAGGAACCTCTTAGTGCCTTTCAATTTATACCTAAGAGCAGTTTTTGTCTATGTCAGTGACAGAGTTGCTTCAAATGTGTTCAGTTCTAATATGGTTCTCCAATGTTAATGCTGTTGTAGGAAGAATTCAAAGCAGATGCCGTGTTCACCAATACTCATATATTCATGGCAGGATAGAAGTGGTAGATGTTCAATTAATCAAAGAACCATTTATGATAAGACTGTAATTTAAAATGATGAACAGCATGTCAGCGTTAACACGTTACTGACCAAAAATAACTTTTTCTTATAACATTTTGATCTTCACTTGGTGAAGATCATTTTCACTTGGTGAAGATCCATTTTCTCTATTAGCTTATGGAACAAATTACTACAACAAAAAAATGAAGCAAAATGTTGCACAGATTAACTTTGCCCTGCATGATTTAGTTGGGAAATAGGCTGGAAACCTTGGATAATGACTACTGTAATGGGGTAATGCTGAGCATTATGTACGTGTCCGTACATTATGCAATATGGGTTCTGTAACGGCTTGCCTTATCTTCATGTGGTGATGTGTTTCTCCACCATGGCCTGATAATCACCTGTCAGTAGCAATTACAGATAAGCAATCATGTCAAAGTCCACAAAAGAAATTACTTCCAACCAGACATTTCTCTCATATTTTACCTTGTACTAGAGTATATCATATATTAATACATAACTGCCTATTACATACAGTAACTGCTTGCATAGGATTTATACTATACAGTAATAGAAGATTCAACTATGTTAGAGCCTATATCTGACATAGGGGATTTATCAAAATTGGAGCAGGCAGAATCTAGAGCATTTTTCAATTTTAAAGCTTTAGGTCCTTTTTACACCACGTTCCAATCGGGTCTGCCAGTCAGTTTTTTAGGCGGACCTGATCAGAAGCTCAATGTTAGTCCATGGGGAGTTGGATGTAAGCTGACAACAAGAGTGACATATGTTCCATACTGCTCCAATCCAATCAGAATGGATGCCGCCCATGTGAAAGGGGCCCAACTGAACAAACTTAAGAGAGAAGCTGATTTGTTACTATGGACAACTGCTCCAGTTTTGATAAATTGCCCTAATGGTGTGGTTTGTGGGAGGTCACACCTGTTCCGTAGTGGATACAAGTTCAATTTCTAACATCATTTTGCAGCTCAATACTTTACAAAATATGTTAGTCCAATTTTCTCAGGGATAAAATGTTGTAAATACCATAATATTGATGCCTATATAAACCCTCTTGGAACTGCAACAGCATATACAGTACACTCACTGGCCACTTTATTAGGTTCACCTGTTCAATTGCTCGGTAACACAAATTGCTAATCAGCCAATTACATGGCAGCAACTCACTGCATTTAGGCATCTAGACATGGTGAAGACGACTTGCTGAAGTTCAAACCGGGCATTAGAATGGGGAAGAAAGGGGATTTAAGTGACTTTGAACTTGGCATAGTTGTTGGTGCCAGACGCGCTGGTCTGAGTATTTCAAAAACTGCTGGTCTAATGGGATTTTCACACACAACCATCTCTAGAATTTACAGAGAATGGTCCAAAAAAGAGAAACTATCCAGTGAGCGGCAGTTGCGTGGACGAAAATGCCTTGTTGATGTCAGAGGTAGAAGAGAATGGGCAGATGAGATGAAAGAAAGGCAACAGTAGCTCAAATAACCACTCAATACAACCGAGGTATGCAGAGTACCATCTCTGAACGCACAACAGGTCAAACCTTGAAGCAGATGGGCTACAGCAGCAGAAGATCACACCGGGTGCCACTCCTGTCAGCTAAGAACAGGAAACGGAGGCTACAATTCACACAGGCTCACCAAAATTGGACAATAAAAGATTGAAAAAATGTTGCCTGGTCTGATAAGTCTCCATTTCAGCTGCGACATTCAGATGGTAGGGTCAGAATTAGGGGCGAACGGTAGTGAGTGATGTGCTGGAGGTTCGACTCAGTCGATCCAGATGTTGAATCGGCTGAGTTGAACGGCTCCTTCACTTCGGCTCAGCTGAACATGTTGAGCATGTTCGGCTGAACTGAAGCCAGCCGATGTACGGCTGATTTTAGCCGATGTACAGCAGAAATCAGCCGCACAGGACCGAAGTGAATAGCCGAACTATGTTCGGCTTACTTTACTTCGGCTCGGTTATTCACTAGGCTGCCTTCAGCAGCTTAGTGAATAACCCCCTAAGAAAAATATCTACATAGAGTAACCACCAGGGTTTGAACAAGGACACAACCTCGTGTGTAAAAACTCCACAAATGTATCCAAGGACTCAATCAATCTACAAGAATGTGGAATGAGAAAGTGAATTAAATACTCACAAGAAGCAAAGCAGATCCCTGACTTAAATGAAACTCCCCTATGTGATGGCAAAATATGTGACAGGTCCTCTTTATGGAGACATCAGGGGTCTCCAGGACCCCTAATGTCACCTAGGACCCCCCAAAAGAAGATGATGAAGCACAGATCTGCTCCATCAGCTTCTTTCCAGCTTCTGAAGCTGGAGAGTGACACAAGAATGCGGAAGTGATGTATTATACAACACTTCTGCATTCTTGCAGAGGAGAGGGGACCGGAGGGAGCTCGTGTACCGAGCTCCCTCTGATCCCCTGTGAATCAGGCGACATGCTGATCCCGGGCTCGCACCGGGGCGCGGGGGGGGCGACCGATCGGCACACCATACACGCGATTCCACCGGCTCTACAGCCGGTGGATCGCTTGTATGGTAACAGGCATCGCTGCCTGTTTTTAAATACCGGCCATTTCCCGCTCGGCGCGCGCGGGGGGTGTGTCTGAGCGGACCTCTAAAGGCGCCCGCTCAGATCTGGAGACCTCTCGGCCGGCCGTTTTTTTACAGGAAGAAAATGAAAGCTACCTTCTCAACCAAAGTCAGAATATTGCAGAAATTTTGGAACAATTCTACATGCAAGATACAAAGGAAGTAGAAACACCTATGGAACCAGACTACCAAAAAAACAATTAAGCAGAAAACCTGCTACCCAACAATGACATGTACAGCAGAGCAATCGGAAAGCTACTATACATTTCCACTGTGACAAAACCAGACATAGTGCAGCAGTGGGCATGCTCACTAGAAAAGTCGCAGCACCCTGTTAGCTTGAAAGGAACGCAGTAAAGAGGGTAACACAATACATAAAAGGAACAATTTGGAATCACAGATCCTTAGACCACTGGAGCCTGGGGGAGAAGATGCTGTGGGGACCAGCAGCTAGGCAGGACTGATGATTGGGTGAGTATATATTTTTCGTTTTAGACCCTAGACGAAAACAAGCACTTACGGTAACCCTTTCAGTGTGGGAATAGCCCCACTGCAAAGATTCATTTTTTACATGCCCGGAGTTGTTCTTTAATGGTACCCTAAACACTCCTGCCGAAGCACCTGCATTGTAATGCATAAAAATGCATTGACTTTAATGTAATGCTGCACCTGGGGCTCTCTGCCAACAGGAATATGTTGACATCGGGAGCCGGCACACATGAGCAAGAGCCCATAATGTGTGAGCAGAATGTATTAAATAAGTTAGTAACAGAATAAAGACCTTACCTAAAGGCTCTATCTCTCAAAAACAATCAAAAACAATAGTGATTTGGGAAACACATAGCAAACTGATTAAACTATCGACACATATACATATATAGGGTTTATACACACCCACCAACAGCAAGCGACCTCACCCAAGCAAACCTAGGAGCGATTAATCACATATGTGTGTATACATACACATATAGACACCTTATCATATTATTTTTGGTATTCAAATACACACATTGTCACTCATAGTTGATTTTGCCATACGTCCCTCATAGGTCGCCGTTCCGAATGGGATCATATTGTGGCTCTCTCCCACTGCCTAGGGTATTCCTCCCTTTAAGACCCCGGGGTCCGGGTAGAGAGAATGGACGGTACGTGATGGCAGGGCTACCTCCAGCCACCCACCTCGTGCCAGCCCTACTCCATGTCGACCCACCTCCAGGTACTTGATATAGGTGAGTACCTGATGCCTGTTCCAGGTGTGCGCTGTATGCACACAGGGAGAATCCCGACAATGGGTCTCTCCCACCCCCTATAGGCATGATATCAAGATGGGCACGCCCAAATGAATGATATACAGTAACTACATGCATAATTTCCATTTGATAGATGAATCGAATCCCCTGAAGAAGCTTGAATGCGAAACGCGTAGGGATGAATCGTTCTGAGACGATTATCTTGAGATACACATTGATAGACACACCTTGGAGAAATTTTATAATGAATGGATCATTTGGAAGGAATCATGGCTGATATGTATCAGAATTTTATCAATTTATGTACTATTGGATGAATTATGCTGTTCAAACTGGGATTGTCAGTAACCATCTATGTATGTAACAATGATATTTATGAATTTTACCAATATTTTGTATGCCAAATAAATCTATTATACTTTTAAGCATGGTTCGGTATATATATATCTCTCCACAAACCCCCCCTTTTTTTGCATTGTAAAGGCTCTATCTCATTAAGGGATTGTTCACACCACCAGCTCCATTAGAAAGAAGCCGCTGATGTGCATTGAGGTGCAGCGCAGTTGCGCTGAATACAGTGTATCACTCTGTAAACTTTTTTTCCCCCCCAAACTTTATTGAAATGTTCCAAAGGGACATTTCATTCAGTTCTACTCATTGCAATGTGTTGTGATGTAGTGTACTGGACTGCAATATGCTGCGGTGAAAAAAAGCTTTGCATATAGTCCCTTTTTTCATCGCACACCACTGCAATATGATGTTGTGAATGGACTTCATTGAGAACAAGGCAATTTGCCTTCCGTATGGGTCAGGTCAGCGTTAAGCACAGCCTAATGTGTCAAGTGTGAATGGGCCCTTAGGAAACGATTTGCAACAGTTTTCTTTTGTGTATCTGCCACACCTATGCTGAAAGCTATGGTAGACAGATGACTGCTACAGTTTAATAACCCTCTGGAACGCATTTGTTATGTAGTCGTGACTTACAACTCGCATCACATACAGATAAGAATTGTTTTCTATGTTTTAACATTAGAAAGCTATCCTGAAGATCCAGTCAGGTGACATTACCTAGGCTGAGGAAGCATTTAAGTCTCTTCTTCCGAGTGATTAGAATGCAAAAACAAGAGAGAGAGAGAGAGATAGAGAGACTGACTTCTGCGAGGGGGGGCTGATCTATGTCAGACATTTGTGGACACAGCCAACAACTATGCAAGCACCAGGATTCACATTTTGTACGACTGGCAAGAAGTAACTGGTGACCTTGGATGATGCCTGAACAAAGATGGCTCCATCCTTCTGGAGAGAAAGCAGATAAAGGCATTGTCAATGGTGAGTACTGTAATCCCAGTAAGAGGTAATAGATACCTGTAAGCTTTCCTTACATATTACATGCACGCATCATGAATGCATTTATCTGATGCTAGGTTCTTGTTAAACTTTTTGGCATGGCTAAACAAAAGACCAATATATTAGTTTACATACATTTCAGATTCATTGCTAGTAACATGCCCACCATAAAGCCAAACTAGACATAATTCTAAATTCTGGATATAGCGTTTCTTCCATGCTCACAAATGTATTCAGATAGATATCTTGAGTGTAAGTTAGATGGCACCAGTGTAATGATCCTTCTTTATTGTGTGAGTGAACATATTGGGACACTAGTAATTCTGAGAAGTGAACATACAGTAGGTTTAGATAGCAGTTCTGGTAATTAACTTTATATACCTGGCTGTCCTTTTCTTTCAGTGTTACCAACACTTAATATTTTTCTTCGACTACATTGCTGCTGTCGGGTCCCGGTCCGGGCAGGTCAGGTTCCGGTCCGGGTGGCTCGTCAGCCATGTCGGGTGCCATCCCGCGGGACATGCCGTGTCCCGATCCAGGCCACTGTGCAGCGACATGCACGAAGGGGGCGTTCCGGCGGCGCTGCTAGGCCGCGCAGGCGCAGTCGCGGGTGCCCTGTGACCCGGCGGGGTCCGCCCCGCACGGCGTGACGTTAGGTCACTGTGCATGCGCGGATGACGTCATCACGTCGGCGCACGCGCAGTACAATGTTTCAGCCTATTTAAAGCGCCACAGGACTGGGATTCATTGCTGAGTGATTGCTAGTCAGCACCAGTCATCTGTGATCTGCTCCTGTGTACTTCCTAATTACCTGAATACCTGGCTTCCTTGTTGACGTTTCCCTTGGATTATCCCTCTGTACTTCGCTGTCCGCCCCATACCGACCCGGCTTGTCCCTCGACCACTCTCTGGATCCTGTCTGGTACTTCGCTGTCCGCCTAATATTGACCCAGCTGGTCTTCACTACCTCTGCACGGCTGCCTATTCTGCTCCACTACCATCTGCTGCAGACACCTGGAAACTGTGATCCGGCACCCGTGCACCCCCTGCCTGAGCACACTGTCTTTACCCCAGTGGCCATCAGACGGGGTTGCAAGGGAGGTCCTCCTCATCACATCGGGCCCACACCTCGGACCTAACAGCTGCCATCCTTTATGTCATGTAAATCAATATAAAACAGTGCTCAGTGCAATCAATAAACAGATAAATATTACACAATAATTTGCAAATATTATCAGTCTGCAGTATGTGCAAATTGATATTATCCGTATGCAGTATGTGCAAATCTAACCAATCCATTTATTGTGCAACTGGTGCCTCATGAAGTCAATGGATGAAAAGGGCAGGGCGGAGTCAACACATGGCGATGTTCAAATTTGTGAACCGGGCAGCCATACCAGACGACCAGCTCCTGGACTTCTTTGCATTCAATGCTGCATTTAAGCAATACAGCATGGTCCTGGAACCCTTCCCTCACGTGACTGGGCAATGAAGTGGCATCACATTGACGAGGTCATCTCTGCATTATCCTATTCTGTAAGCATATTCCCTGTGTAAGACTCTGATTGGCTGAGCCTCCCTTTCCCAGTCTGACTTCTGGTGTGCATGGTCACAGTTGCATGAGTTTGATATCATAACAGCTCAGTTACTGATACAGCTCCAGTATTTGAATCCTGACCCTCCTCCTTTCATTAACACATAATCTGTCTAGGTATTCTGAATCTTGGATAAATATACAGTAATCTATTACATGTTGGCTCAACCTGCAGGAAATGGGCCTTTGAGCTCTTGCAGTTCTATGTTATACTTGCATAAAGTCAGCTGCAGTACTTCCCCCTGAGAATATCATAAATGAGTTGGAGTTATATTTCCCACTCACATATAAGGTTTATGGCATCATAAATGAAGAAGATAACAATCTGTTATTCTAAGCATAATTCTAGTCTCCCAGCTCCAATATTGGTCATATACTTCATTCATCTAACACAACCCCACAAGGCCCCAGTGTGACACTCAGAACATTGCCACAGGTAATGGAAACAAAAGACAGTGTCCTATTATCAGAAGTATACCAGTTGCTGAAGGCAAGATTATATGAATGTATTACTTTTAACAGGATGAGTAGTCTCTTTCCCTTTTTTATGTAACTTATTTTTTCATGCAGAGTCCCTGGCACCATGCTCATATAGACAGTAGTGCCAGATTTCAAGGAAGTCAAAAACCCTATCATCATTTTTTTAGGGGGATTGTGGGAGGAAACCAACATAAACATGGGGAGAACATACAAACTCCATGAAGATGATATCACAGGTGGGATTCACCTGCCAACAATAGAGAATACAGTACATTACTTTACTCAAGCTGGACCTGTGTATATATTGTATCTGTGAAACAATGTGCTAACCGTTCATTTTCTTGTTTTTTTAATTATTGTAGGTACTACAGAGACATTGCAGAATAAATAGTGTGCCATACAATAGTATGGTAACTTAAGTCTGATTTTCCTGTAACAAGAAATACAATGTTTACATTACAGCAAGATACCGTATATAATAGATGGAAGGCTTGTACTAATTCCATTGTAGGCTATGGCTAGCATGTAGAGTTTTACTCTGAGTAGGCCATTTTTACCAAAAGCGGATTAGATTGTGGCATTAATGTAAGGGGTGATGAAACTAATGAACGACATTTAAAATGATTAAATGATGATGACTGGAGATGATCTTTTTGATTCGGGTTGACCATGAGTTTAATTCACACTCTGGCTGTTCTCACTTTGGGAAAAAGAAGAACTAATGGGATCATTCACTGATGTAACCAATGTAACCAATTATCAATCATGCAATTCCTGGCCTTTGAATTGCAGTCAGGTGGCATAGAAGGGGAAGTAATGGGGGTTTTCTAATTTGCCAGCCCTCTCCCTATAAAAGCCAGGGATATCAGCCTTTTGTCAGAGCGTATATGGAGTTGAAATAGATAGGGACAGCAGACATAATGTTTTCAAGAAGAGATAGTTACAGCTATACAGTGCTACATACAGAGCTATACACAACTATATATAGTGTTGTTTTGGGCTACATAACAGTGAATTGCAGTTTAGTGGGCTACAAAGTGAGGAGTGTACCCCCTTCCTTATATTAACTGTGCTGTATACATTACCCTAAATTGCCTTGCATTCATAGTGAATAGACATAACAGTCCTTTTTAAGGACTACCTTTTTGTATGCTTCAGCAACAGCTTCTGAGATGTTTAGCTGCTGCCCCTCACTTGCAAGTTGTTGTTTTTTTGGTATTTCATTGGAGAGCAGATTGAAAAAATGTAGAGCAGTGCATTTTGATAATCAGCTGTTAATGTGCCCTTTTTTTCCTTCTTCTCTACAGCTAATCCTGCTGTTGTCCCAAAAACTGCCATGGAGGAATTGGCTGAATTTTTTCTTTGAACAGTAACAAGGAAAGAACTGTATACAAACAAGGAAGAGCCACAGAACATAGCGTGTGAGCTGGACGGTGTTGAGGCACACACTAGCTATCTCACCATGTGTAGAAAAATACAATGATCAAAATCCTAGAGTTTCAAGGAGACAATTAAATGGTTATATATAGCGAGGCCACAGGCTCAGGTGGGGTAAAATAGGAGAAAGAAAGTTTAGAGAAAATATAGTATTGGATGAATGGGAAAGCAGGAAAAAAAGAAAAGTGAAGCTGCAGAAAGAGTGGAGGAAGAAAGGAAATAAATATGGAGCAGAGATAGGACAAAGATAGAGCAACAGCTGCAGGAAACCTAAGAGATAATCGGATGGCTAAAATAGATTGAATATGTCGTGGTCCAGCTGAGGAAGAGCTATGGGGAACCAGGGTGTCCAGATTTTTTCGAATTTGCTATAACAATCTGTAAGAATGCTGGATAGTTGTTTATTTACAAAGAATCAGTGCATGCGCTGTTTAAATTCCTCATAAAGAATGGATTGTTTTTTTCCATGAGTAGGCAATTGGTTGTTTAGCTGCTAGGAACACAAAACATACTAGTTGCCATTGGGAACGATTCAGACAATTAATTTTAGTATGAGGTAGGGTATGCCAGGGATCCCTTGGAGTGGAAACATGGAGTAGGTTTGCAATAAGCCTAAAAATTCTTGTCCAAAAATGAATGACGAAGGGAAAAGTCCACCAAATATGCATGACATCAACCTCGGCATTGCACCCCCGGAAACAGTGACCAGGATATGTAGGTTGAAAGTATTTAATTCTGCACAGGACTAAATATCATCTTGTGAGCATGTTGTAGGCCACTTGCTGAGTCATGATATTTCTAGAACATCTGGAGGCGGCGGCCCAAATAGTGGTCCACTCCTTCAAGGATTTAGAACTATGCAAGTCCCAGTGCCATCTACGGACATAATTATATGTAGTGGGGGAGGATAAAGAATTAATCTGGGAATAGAGAAGACAGATGAGTTTGGGAGAGTTAGGACGCTTAGAGCAAATCTGTTCAAAAAATGTAAGGGGAGTAGATAGCTCCTTCCTAGAAAGAAGAAATTGAACCCAGTGTTAGATCTGAATGGAAAAAATACTCTGGGAAGGGGATGAAATTTGTAGACAATAGTGTCCCAGGGTAACACCTTGGAATCGTCTTAAAAATGGGAGGCTGTGAAGTAACCATTAGCCGACCACCATGCGAAAGTAGCAGGATTGTCAGAGGTAGGAGGGAACATAAGGTTACCCATGAGTGTAGTGAGTGTAGTGAGAGAGAGATGGGGGACATAAATGATCTGGAGAATTTTAAAAGATCCCAATCTTGCAGGGTATGAAGGAGGGGGCTGTTTTCTGTAAGGCATAAGTGACCAGGAAGCCATGGAATAGCTTGGACGAAGTATAGGTGGCCATAGGGGATCTCCAGAATGGCCAAAAGTGGTTGTACAGACTGCGCATGGAGAGAAACTATGGACGCTATTTGGGCCGGCCCTGAAGTATTTAACAAGACTGGGGACTCCCAATACACCTTGTCGGCGATGAAGAAACAAGGTATTACGAGCCACCCTAGGACGCTTGTTGTCCCAGATGAAAGACATGATATGATGCTGAATGGATTCCAATGCGAACTTTGGCACAGCAATAGGAAGAGTACGAAAGAAGTAAAGAAGAGGAGAGTCATTTTGACTTCCCAGCCAGGAGATAGGTAAGGCTTGCCAAGATGATAAGAGGTTTATAAGAGCAGTCTGGGCTTTTCTCAAAACATATGTTGCCAACATTGCAGCCTCTGGCTGCAGTATACTAAGCGTTATAAATGACCAGTCATTTGTGTGCCGCATTAAGAGACACATGATGTTTCTCCACAAAGCTGCACATCAATTATACCAGCCAGCAGTAAAAGGCTGCACTCCTCCTCGCTCCTCCCTTTCTAACTCTCCCCCCACTCCACAAGAAGATCCATCTGCATCTTCGGCAACATCTGTGGTCTTAAACAAAAGGCATTGAAGTCTGACATGGGTTTTGTGAGGCCTACCTTATGGCAAATCAAGTGGGAAAAAGAGTAAGCATGGGCAGGGCCAGATTTACTCTCTCTGCTGCCCCAATGCCAGGTTCCTCAATGTGCCCCCCTATATGCAGGCTGCATAGAAGTGATCTTGGCCACATCACCGACATCACTGGTACAAAACAAGCAGCAGTTTCCCCGCTGTATATTTAGCTCACACTCCCAACAGAGAAGAGACCACATAGCACCACGGAAAGCTCTCCCAATGGAAGCCCTTATTTATTTTGCACCTGCACAGAACAATCACATTCCTACCTAAGATGCGGCCATCTCCTACTGTATGTGTCCCAAAGATAGACGTCCTCCTAATGGGAATGAATGTAATGAGCGTCTCTCCACCAGCGTTTGCAGCCGCTGCTGTGCAGCTCCACATGGGCTGTTATTCTTTAATAGATTGAACAAACTGTACACGTGTGGCCAGCTTAATGCCTGTAGAGAAGGCAGAAGATTTTTTTGTGTCTATTAGAAAGGCCACTTCTGTAATTTCTGTGAAGCATCTGTATATAACACTATCAACTCTTGAATGTCATGATTATTCAAGCTATCATATAGAGTTACAATAAATAGTAACTACAATGTACATTATTTCTTGTGCATTCTTAACATATGAAAGCTACAGAAAGCTACCCGCAGAGATACAGGCAAACTGGTAAATCAAGTTTGGGCAAAGTTCCTACACACGTTGTCAGTTCATGAGCAAAGGTAGCTCGTTACACAAGGTTCGAGACCTTCCACTTCTACCATGAGGACATTCTAAGAAGATATCCTCTGTACACTTTACCAACTAGGGGTTAATCTAGCTCAAATGAGTTCATTTGCCATAAAAAAGGAGGATATGAAACATCAAAGGTGAAATACAGAATTGTGCTTTCTCCTAAATAGTTATCCTTATCTCCTTTTATCATTAATAATTGCCTTGAGGGTTTAGTGCAGATCTTAGAAAGGCTACATTCCCTTTTACATAGTATTGTGGCTAATGTCACTGTAAAAATGTATTCAGATGACAGACAGAATAAGGCTTAAAGGAAAGGTCCAAGTTTACAAAATGATGCTACCCACACCGCAGGCTTCCTAATCTAAACTGGACTAAAGCCCAGACACCCACACATACTATGCCCTTGTTTACCTCCATTGACAGCTGTGATGCAATGTTTGCATCCACGGCAATTACATTCTCCTCAGTGCTGGTTACCATTGCCCATTTACTTCAATGGGACAGTATACCAAAGCTGGAGATCACTCCAGTCCCATTTAATTCAAGGAGAGGCCAGCACTGAAGAAAATATAATTGCCAAGGGTGTAAACGCTGGACTAAGTTGTGCAATGGAGATAAGGGACTAGGGGAAAGGTTAGTCCAGTGTAGATAAGTTAGTCCAGTGTTAGATATAGTTAAAAAGGAGACCTGGACGTGACCTTTACATCAAAGGTGGGCTTTGCCCAAGCAGGGTTGTGGGTAGCAAAGGGATTGTGGGTATGTGCTGCTAAGGAAGGAAGGTCTAATAGTAAACTTGTTGCTTTGCCCTGCATGGTCAAAGCATGTGCCACTGATCACTACTGCCAAGTCATCAGATCCTGTACCACATCATAATTAAGATTTAAAGCTATGTATTTACAGACTGTTTGTCCAACCTCTTACCAAACACGTGTTTAGAAAGTAGTAAGAACTAATATTAAAATATAAAACAATTTTCTGCTTTCTACCCAAAAATTTATAGAAAATTGTTTGGTTTGGCTACATGTTCTAAATAACAATTATCCTTTCCCTTCATAAATGTATTAAACACTTAATCCCAAAAAAATAAGGTGCTTCCAAATACCTATGCAATGTTTTCAATTTCACATTTGAACTCCAGGTATAACAATTTTTTTCTAATTTCTTTATTTTCAAGTTTTCAGACAATGGAACTGAGAAAATAGACAATGGCACAAAAGCTCCACCCAGGTCACAGTCTAGGTTTCCCTACTTGCCATAACATCAGAGCAGCAAAAAGTATGAAATTGTACCTCTGAATCATTAATGTGGTGAAAGGAGGATTGGAAGTGGAGGAGCTCAGCACGATGACTGCACTATATGTGAAGGTCTTGACACATTAAATGGGGAACTGGAAGTAAAGTGGGATAAACGGCCTGTGGACCAGTGACTCTCAATGGCCACTGAGGGGAAAGAAGAAGACTACCACTGGAAAGGAAGTTGTTTTTTTCTGTAATGGAGGAAAAAACAACTTGAAGCGGAAAGATTGCCTCAGTCTGGACTTACCACAAGAGAATATAAAGCTGATCCAGTAATACAAGGCCTTGTAATTTTTCTGTCTGTTCCCTGTTAGAGAGGGTCAGGTTTTCCATCTGCCTGAGGTCTCCCACTCGATTAAGCCATCATGAAATGGATGGTTGATTTTCTTCCCTCCAGCAGGCTGGGATGCACGCTTAAGCTGCATTGAAGAGATGCCTCAAGACCGATTTCCTGTAACTGTTGGTAGGTATAGAATTGTTATGTAGAAGAAAATATGACAGTTTCAAGAGTATATGGTAATTGCTGAGAGATTTTCCTGACATGCCACCAACACCCTGTCAATTTGGGCAAGGAAGGACCAGACAATATGGGGCAGTGAGTCCTCACCCGACTTGCACTACCATCTACAGCAGGGGCGCCCACTATTTTTCGTCTGGAGATCTACTTTTCAAATGACGAGCTCATTGAGATCTACCAACGAAAAAACACCTGCATTCAGGGGCGGGAGGGGGCGTAGGCTGCGCAGGCAGCCCCCTCGCCCACAGTGCGATCGCCTGCATTAGTGCCTCTGTTCCAGTCCAGTGCGATCCGCAAAAATGCTGCGAGCACTATTTTTGCAGATCGCACTGGACCGGAATGCAGGCACTAATGTGCCTGCGTTCCGAGTGTGGGCGATCGCACTGTGGGCGATGCCATTGACTTCAATACAGCTCCACCCCCCCTCCCGCACCGGAACGCAGGGAGTCGGCCTGCTTACATTCCAGTGCATTCCAGTACATTACAGGTCCCGGCGTCCTGTCCTCCCGTGGTGCTCGTGTGGCCGACGTTGCACATGGGGTGTCCTGCACCTTTCCATCTGCAGCGTCTGACACATTCAGCCGGCAGCCGCACGAGCACCACGGGAGCATAGCCGTAGCCAGCTCCTTTTGCGCCTGAGGCAAGGAAAAAAACAGTTTTTTTAATTTATTTTTTCTATTTTATTTTCATTATTTATTTTTATTTATTTAGTAAAAGTCCTCACAAAGTCCTCAATCTCTTTTTCTGCAGCCTCTATTCTAAATGAATGGAAAGTACAGAGGCTTCCCATTCATTCAGAAAATATTTTACTATCAAGCTGTTTCTGAATGGGGAGGAGCCTCTGTACAGAGTGCGGAGCCGGAGTCTGTACAGAAGTGAGAGGGTCGGAGCCGATGTGACAGAACGGACGAGCAGTGAGGGGAGATAGAGGCGCCGGCTGTCAGATGATCCTGGCCGAGCGTCTCTCTCTCCTCACTGCTCTGCATTAGTTAGTGACAGCGACTCCGTCCTCCGCCCTCCCCCGCCGCCGGTTCCTTCACTTCTTCTCGGATCCCCGCTGGGGAGAGCAGCGGGGATCCAGAGAAGCGGCGGGAGGAGAGGACATGGCGATCTACCAGTGATCGACTGGTAGATCGCGATCGACCTTGTGGGCACCCCTGATCTACAGTATCTGGGACCACTGGAAGGAATTTATGAATTCTGGATAGGGTTCTGTACCATCTCATAAGGATTTTGTGATTGGATTTTTAGGCTCTGGTGCAAATAGAAGATTTCAGGGAAAAGTGAAATATCCTTTGGATCTGTGACGGAGTGAAAGTGGTATCCAAGTCCCACCCCCAACTGACCATAAAAGGGGGGCATAACTCAGATACAGTAATGGAGAGTAGTGAGTAGAACAATGGCAAAGAATGTCTAAGAGGGCTTGACTACAGGGCTGTAAATTTTGGTGAATACTGTTGCTGGAGCAAACATGGAAAGGCAGTGTCATATCGGTAGAGGATTCCAAAATTGCAGGTGGAAGATGTCGGATTGGGCCATCAGTTTGGAAATGGATAGCCAAGGGGAGTCTGTACAGAAGTGAGAGGTTCGATGCTTACCCGAGTTTGGCCTAATGTAAATATGCATTTGTCATACACAGGGCCAGATTTACTCTCTCTGCTGCCCCAATGCGCCAAGTTCCTCATTGCGCCCCCCCCCCCCCCCCTGTATGCAGACTGCATACAAGTGATCTCAGCGACATCGCCGAGATCACTTGTACATAACAAACTCAGGTTTCCCGCTGTACATTTAGTCTTGCTTGTCAAAAGCAGGGCTAAATGTAGAAAACAACTACCCGCCCGGTGCCCATAAATGCATGTCCCGGTCGTCGAGAGATAGAAATTCCAAACCCCTGCTGCCCCGAGGCCGCGCTTCGGTTGACCTTGTGGGAAATCCGGCCCTGGTCATACAAGAGCAACCCACAGGGATTCTGTAAAGCACTACAGTAGTCATAGCTACTATAGTGCTTCATTGTGATCATCCAGGTCTCTGTACTGTGCCGAGAGGCCCCCACCTTGCTCTGAAAACACAGGGGGTCGCTCACTTGGCACAGCAGCTATTCATAGAACGCCTTTACTATTTTTATCAGTGAGTAAAAGGCATTATCCGATTAAGAAGCGACTTGTGACATCATCGCTCCTCGTCCAATCAGAGAAAGCCTTGTATTTATCAATGTGTACAATATTATTGATAAACTGTGGAATTTATTTATACATTTGTATCCTATGCCTATGTCTGTAAAGAAACTGACGTCATCGCATTTGTATACCATTGAGAACTACACGTCCCTCTGTTGCAGTGGCTGACGAGACTCCATTCACAAATCCACAAATTCAGAAAGATAAACAAGCCTGCGGGGAGAAGAACCCTGTGATTCAGGTAAGTGGGGGGGATGGGGTTTTTGTGATCTAACCATGTTTCATGTTACACGTTAAAAGGTAAACTAAGCCTTTAAATAAAGAAAACATTATATAAAATAAAGAAAAAGTTGGAGTCACCGGAAAAGTATTTATTATTTATCTTCATTTACTGATCACATCTCAGTTTTATAATTCTAGTGACAAGGTTGCTTAAAAATGTTAAATTGATCTAAGCCTTGCATAGGAGGCCCATGGCTTTGGCACTACACTGGGTACTCCAGGCGTTGCTTCTTTTGGCATGGCAATGTGGAAGAGCTGCATACTGCTCAATGCTTGTAAAGACATTTCTTCCAGCTGCTAAGATTTGTCATTTTTTACTGTGTAATGATGACAGTCAGGAAAATTATGTGTAGTACAGTGATATACACTGAGTGGCCAGATTATTATGACCACCTGACGTTTGTAGTCAAATTAGCTATAATTTCGTGCCAAATGTCCATTTGTCCATCACAAATGTCCATCTAATGCCAGCATGAGGCTTCCCTGCAGATATCAGATTAACTCCAACCTCCTCAGGAACGTATCTGGTTGCATACAAAGCTCTGATCCTGCCCCAGCGATGGGCACAGACAAAAAGGGAAATCCATTCAACAAGCACAAATCAAAGGGTCTACCCCTTCTCCATTCTATTCAAAAGCATTAAAAAAAACACACATCTAACCTTTTAAATATCTAGTAGCAGCTGCAAGGGTATATAACTGCAAATCTGGAAAATTGAAGCCTCCATTTTTCACAGATTGTTGTAATATATGAAGACTAATTTTATAGTGTCTTTTACCCCCCATATAAACCTATAAAACGGATATGCCAAACTCCAGCTGGGCCTAGCATTCTCTGCTAAATATAATGCTTTTGCCTTTTCCAGGTTTACACAATATACAGAGACAGAGCCATAAGCCGCCATCACCGAAAGTACAGTATATTAGGGAATGCCATCTTCGGATTCAAGATATATCGTAATAGGTCATCTACAAAAACAGCGATTTTCACCTCCATGTTCCTATTTTGATACCCTTAAACTCTGGCAGGGATTCTATGCCAAAATAAATAAAATTGGTGAGAGGGCATCCTTGTTGGTCAAGGTGCCTCCATCAGGCATTAAACTACAGAACATACCACCAATCTCCTAGTCTAAGGGCTGGTTCACACCAGATGCAGTTGTGATGCAGTCCGTTCAGGTTGGCTGCTGCAGCCAAAATACATCACAATGCTTTCCTATGGGCTTTCTCGTGCTGTATTCACACCATTGCAGTCCGTTCAGATGGTCAGAAAAAAATACTGCTTGTCCTATTTTAGCTGCATCTAACTGCACCGGAACGTATCAAAATGCACCAGAACACATACAAAAAAAAAACCCAGAATTGATCGTGGCATCATCCAGGGGAAAAACGCATCTGAATGCATCAAAAACACAACAAACACGTCAAAATGGATCGCAATGCAGCTGCGCAGACGCACGCAGTTGTGATGCAGTTCCTGGTGTGAACTAACCCTTAGGGAACTCAAAGTTGCTTCACAAAATAATGTAGTAGTAGTCCAGACTTTTGTCTTTGTTCAAAGAATTAAATGTAAATCTTACACAATGTCATGGTCAGTTTGAAATGTCTGCAATGTTTTAGTTATATATAAGGCTTCATTACCTTTAGACCCATTACATTCTTTACTAAAGTGGATTTTATTAAATTTGTCTTAGTAAAATCTGACAACCGATATTTAACCTATAACCATTAAACAAAACAAACCATAAGTGCTATGCAAATCAAGCCATGGGTACAGTATTTCCTTTATTGCCTTCTTCTATGGCAGAACAAAGGTTCAGGGGGAAATTGTATACAATGTCTGGCATCGAATATTGCTCAACTGGTAGCTTAATTTTGCATGAAATACCAAAGTGTCAAAAGGGATTGCAGGGGTACAATGGTTCTTGGGACTGACAATGCAAAGTAAAGCGCTCACTCTGAAAATAGTGCACAGGAATGGCGTATCAGTGAATAAAAGACAAAGTAGAGGGAGAAAAAGCAAGTTAAGTAAAGACCTGTGCTGCTGAGATGGCAAGTGGTGTAGTTTTTACCACTTTACCAGTATTGTATTTATATTCTAATGGGAGGCACCTGCAACTAGCACGCAGGCCTATAGAGAAAATAACAAACGGTTACATGGCTCCTGTTAGGCCGGAGGAAACACAAAAAACTGAGGTGGTGGGGCTGTACCGCCCCTTTTATTTTAATTGTGGATGATGTGTTTCCTGTTTGGGTGGGTGGATTCTCTCTCTCTCAGATGCTGCCCTGGAAGATGACTTGGGGAAAAATGTGAGAAACACGGTCCCAGGAGAGATCTGTCTAAAATTGGGTATACACTACGGTAATAGTTTCTTCATTCAACCAGAGGGCTGAACAAAGAAAATAACAGATTCTGTTTTATATATATATATTTACGATGGGGGACGAATCCCCCAACACTTACATTGTATTCTGACAGCAGCCAGGGGCCAATGACAGAACACCTGAAGAGTGCTTGCAGCCAATTAGCCATTTCGCCGAAGATTTTTTCCAAGCGGCTCCTCCGATTTTCTGATGGAGGGATGCCGTCAGAACGGGTGCCGACAACGGCACCCACTGTGCGAATTTCGGCAGGTTCATCAAGAACCCTGATGAATTTTGCATAGTGAATACCCTTAAATGAAGTCATTTGGAGTAGTAGATGTATTTAAAGCTTACCGTAATATCAGTAAGATACTCACAAGAGGGGTTGCGAAATGTCCTAGTAGTATGTTAAGGCAACCACGAAGTGTCCCGATGTATAAAGATGAATAAATGTCACCAGCACACAACCAGTATTGCAGTCCAGAGTTCGTTTATTAGAATGTCATGTCACCAAAACTAGTGCTTTCGGGGCCACGCAGGGTCCCCTTCATCAGGCTCAGCTGATGAATAATGATACCCAGCTCAGCTGAGCCTGATGAAGGGGCCACGAAAAGCGCTAGTTTGAGACATTTATGCTGTGTGGCGGCGCCATCTGCAGGTCACTACAAGCACCCCCCTTGATCAACTTTGTGTTTTTCCGGTAAGGAGTGCAACAAGGTATCTTTTGGTTTGTCTCAGTGTCCCAATGTATGACATCAGGACATGTTGCTGCTCTGCAGACTTGGTGTCATCCTATACATTCCTGAGAAGTGGCCACAAAACACATTGAGTTTTTTATTCTTGCACTTCCTGTCCAGTCAAAATCGATATCACCACAAGAATGGTTCCAACCTGTTACATCCGGGTATCTCATTATTATTGGGGTACAGTGGCCCTTTAACTGAACCAAACAGGAATGACAGCAGAACTATCAATAAAAACCTGAAGTTTATGAAAATCATGAACTTTGGATTCACTTAACTATTCCAAGCTTGAGGGGTTGCAATTCAGCTCAATGAGGTAATACACAGATAACCCGTCCACTGTATCTAACCAGAGCAACACAATAATCTTGTCTTGGTAACGGTCATGTAAGGACTTGCCTCTCACATAACCTGATGGATGATTCTGTCATCTATTGCCAACCATAACATTAGCACATGGTGGGAGCTCTGGAGAAACCATTCCATGACCTAATGCAAGCGGCAGAATAAAAAACATTTAATATCAGTACCTGCCTACTGCTGTCAGAATCTGACAAAGGTGGGCCAAAGTGGTTCTATGCTGAAGTTGAATCCCCTGCTGGTCAGAACTCAAGGCATCCTTGTGAAAGTGGCCTTAAGATAAAGCCTTGCAATGAACTGTGTATCAAAAAAGTTGCGCTTTCACAACAAGCGGTATTAAACCTAGTCAGCCACTTTGGTCAGCATTCTGATTTTTATTAACAATCTTTGGTCTCTTTTAATACAAGAAATGCCAATACTCTGAAAAGCACAGCCTGCTGTCACATTCGTAGGAAAGCCCTAGGGGTGTGCAGGCTGGAAGATGTGCATGGAAGTTTTTTTAAAAATTACAGGAAACCTGTATTGGAGGTAAATATTGAGGGAGGGCAATGCTCACCTACAATGCTAGTTGCCTGACTGTCATACTGATACCATTAATTTCATCCTTCACTTGCCTGGAAAAAGCATGGGGATGAGTAAAGTCAGAATTCTATCAGTTGCACACTTGCTCTGGGTCAAATCCTAAAGTATCGAAACTGCTGAATCAGCATTACAGCACAGCAACTTGCATTTTCAGAAGAGGAGATGGTCATTGGCAACCTCCATACCTCCTCTTTACAAGTCTTTTATACATGAAAAGTTGTATCAAAAGGATATTTGTTATGTATACAGACAGCTTTTTAGCTGCATTTTGACAGGTCCACTTCAATGATTGCTATAATCTCCGTTTTTGTTTTTTATTTTGAATGTAAACAATTTGTTTTAAATACAATCAAAGAGTTAAAACCAAATGAAGCCTTTTAATCCAATTTTCTCCAAAAATAAGAACAAAGCATCCTCTTAAAACTTAAACATCTTCTTGAGCGACATAAAAAGTTCTGCTTTTCTTACAGTAATACAGAAAACTATTTTGTCAGAGATATCTCCCGGCTGGGTATACTTCTATGCTGACCCTTAGAGAACTGCAGCCAGTCAAAGTACAGCATCCAGAAAAAAGTTCAATGTATTGATTTACAAAATATTCCAGTTCAGTCACTGTCAAACTTTATGGAGTTCACGGTTGTAGAAATGGCTCCACCGCAATAACTGCCCCGCTTTTTCTTTGTCTTTTCATGACGGAAAGATTTTCCTTTAGTGAATTTCAAAACATTATTGGCTTTCTCCCCCCAGTCTCCTTTTGCTCCTTTCTGAAATATAAAAAAAGAGAAAAAAACATTTGTATAACTAATGCAAAAACATTATGCAGTATCACATTTACTTAGAAGTGTTAGGACATTAAGGGTTGTAAGGTTAATTATTTACATCTAGAAGATAATGTTTGGTCTTGCCATACATTTTTCCATACACAAAGTATCGGTAATTGGTATCGGCAAGTACATGAGGGGATGTACTTGGGCCCGAAAAAGTGGCATCGGGACATCCCTACACACTATATGGCCAAACATTTGCAGATATCCAACCATCACACCTAAGCTTGTTGCACATCCATTCGAAAACTATGGATACCGATACAGAATTGGTGCCATTATAACAGCATCCACTCTGGAAGGCTTTCAACAAGACTGGAGCCCTGACTGCTGGAAAACAAAACTATCCCCCCAATGCCTCTCTTGCTCCGCATGCAATGCTTTCCTTGCCAGCAAAACAATCCTGCCTCTAATCCCAAGTGCCTGCCCACATAGATTTCCAAGATGCCTGTCCCTAAGTTCTGGGAAATGCCTATGTGAAAAGAAATGGACTCCTCCCAGCAGCTGCTCCTGCAAGAATTTTTACAAACCAGGTGATGTCACAAGAGTAATAAAACCAATTTCATGATACAAGAACAAAGTAAAAGACCTAATACCAAGACATGCTCTAGAGCCGTGGTTCTCAAATGGTGGGTCACCGCATGCCTTCCACTGCAATAGGCGACATGCTCCTCAGCCTCCCCCTAGTGCAGCACTGTCATTTCTCATGTCGAGCAGCCATTCAAAATATGCTGCCCAGCACTCAGTGTCAGCTTGAGGTGGGGTAGGCTCAGGTTATGGCAGCGAGGGAGCTCCATCCATACATTCATTGCTTACAGCTCCCTCGTATGTCCTGTAGGAGGTGCCTGGACCAGAGTGACGTCACATTCTGGCTCCCAGCACCTCTACAGGGAGTGTATGGGATCTGTACAAGAAATGCACATATGGATGGAGCACCGTCACCGCACATCAGCCCACAAATTGGCCCCAGGCTGAGAATCTACTCCAGTTCTCATAAGGTAGGGAGACTAGGTGGGTCTTAGGGAAAGAAAAAAAAAATGTTGCAGCATGTGTGCGAGATTGTCAGTGTTTTTGAGGGCCTGTTAGCACTAGTACAGTGCGTTAATCGCACTGTACCACACATTCGCATCTAGCACACCGTCTGATGCGGGAGGTGTGTTGTGATCATTTAAATGGCACCCCAAACGCACCTAGAGTCAACAGTTGAATCGCCTGCACAGAAACCCACAGTACCGCAATGCCGTGCTTTTCAGTGAGGTGTGACTTGGGTCGCAACTGTATGATCAGTGATCAAGGACAAATATGGGTCCTGAGGTTACACAGGTTTTGAACCCCTGCTCTAGAGGGAGATTTGAGGGAAAACAGAAAATCAAATTAAAGTAGGTGTTCCAAAATGCACAAAATATAAATGACTACAAATTATAAAAAAGTGTTAAAATGGAGAGTTCATACATCAGGAAGCAATTTGTATTCCCTTTTAGAGCAAATGCCCTCAGGTCAACTGTGTAGTTTTTTTTTTTGTTTAACATAATGGAATTGTTTCTTTAACCTCTGCAAGCAAGTGGAGTCAGGAATGGCTGCACATGGATCTCACCACCAGTCATGAGAGATAAGGTAACAGTCAGGCAATATAGGTTGCCAGTATTTCCCAAAACTCAAATTTCAACTTAGGGTGGACTAAGCCTTTGCTCTTCATTTAAGGCAACTTTCGTTTTACTTCCCCTTTAAATACCTAACTTCTGCACACAGAAAACTTTAATGAGCTAAACACTCAATCATATGAATGCGGCCTATGAAATAACATACCATTGCCTATGCCATGTGGGATTTACTTGTAAAGGCTACACACTGTACTTTACCTTTGCGTCAAACGAATTGTTAGACATACGGGGGTCAACGTCAACATGCTCTTCAACTACTCTTCGGAAAGGAGTATTTTTCTGATCTTCCTATACCACATCAAAGACAAACATTTTTATATAAAAATCGGAAATACACAGTCATTTTCAAGATTGTTTAATTGCATGGATATCAGTATGGTATAACATCTTTTTACAGAAATTAGGCATTTATTGATGAAAGCCACCAGATGTTTATCTGTAAAAAAAATAAGTCTTGAAGACTGGTCAGCCAACCAGCTTTCCTAATTCTGAATTGAGAAAACTGGTCGGATGTCCAGCGAAACGTCACCACCGAAACGACACCAGATGTTTATTCCAATCTAGACCAGTGGTGGTGAACCTTGGCACTCCAGCTGTTTTGGAACTACAAGTCCCATGAGGCATTGCAAGGCTCTGACAGCCACAGACATAACTCCCAGAGGCAAACACATGTTGGGATTTGTAGTTTTGGCACAGCTGGAGTGCCAAGGTTTGCCACCACTGATCTAGACAATTAACACTCAAGAGCATGTAGAAAATTGTTAAAGTTGCATTTTAAAACAGAATGTGGTTCCATTTTAGTGGTGTAGGTATAGCAACTAATTCAGGCACAGTGCCATGGATACACATTTAACATAGAAAAAATGAGCTGGAAACAGGCCCTACAGAAATTTCAACCAAGCCAACACCACCCCCAAGGAGATTTTGTAATGACCATGTTATGTCTCTTCTTGCCCTTAATAATCTTTCAATACAGAATACTAAAAAGAGACTGGATATTTTTTTTTTTCCCTTTAAAAATGTGGAAGGTTCATGTTATGAACAGGGGATTGCTGATGTTTATGGCACTAGCGCATAAATATCTGCAGCAGAAGCAATTGATGGAGGTTGCCATTCACTAACCCAGAGGCTGCATACGAGCGTCAGAAGGGAAAAGCTGAAGCTATCCAGATACTCTGATGTGCAACTAATATGAAGGCCAAAAGTCAGAGAATGGCACCTTCTAAGTCTGCTCTTCGGGTTCATAATAGATTCTCTATCTTCTCCACTAAAAATGGAGCAGTAGCTTTCCTTAACAAAGATTCATGTAAAAGCTAACTGCTGTGTCATCGTCCGGAACTGCCATACGCATTGCACATGCCCATTCTATGTATTCCACAAAGTGCTTAACAGAATATCTGCATTTACTCTACATTCTGCTCTTTAATAACCAGATCTCATTGCCGTGTCAAACGTTCAGTATATGCATTCTAGTACTGACAAATGTACGAACACACATTACAGGGAGTGTCTTCATGGTCATCAGGAAGTTCACCCGGTCTTCATTTAAAAGACATGAGCAAATATCTGGTCACTATATACCAGCAATTGTGAACCTATGGCACTCAGAGGCTCCTTTGGTGGAGCCTAGGCAGGGGTGTCGGAATTCGTATCGCCCAACAGTAGCTTTTTTCTACATTTAGCCCTGCTTCGGGCAAGCAGGGCTAAATATAGAGATGAAGCCACCGCTTGATTAATACAAGTGATCTCTGCGATGCTGCCAAGATCACTTGTAATAAGCCTGCTGGTCCGTCCCCAGCAGTGTTGGTACTTTGAGATAAATTGATTTTGCGTTGCAGTTTGGGCACCAGGCCTCAAAAATGTTAGCCATCACTGCTATATACAATGGATGGAACATAGCAGAAAAGCCATAAAAACAGTTTATGGGTAGCATATGCTTAACATTTTGCTCTACAAAAGGGGCTCTTGAAATACTGGCCACTGGTTAACTTCTGCAATTCCCCGCTGTGGAGTACTAGTAAGAATGGTGTGCCATGCTTTTCAGGGATTCCCAGGTCATACTATTATCATGCTTCTGATTAAATTTCAGGAGATCAAAATTAATGTGCATCTAAACTCAAGAACAAAAATATAACATGTTGCAGTTTATCAGTCCTTAGATGTTGTGGCTGCATTGTTTTAGGCTTTTGTTCCTTTATTTTCATCTAGTGATCCTGCCGAAACCACTTTTAGTCCTAGGGCAACAACACTGACTGTACTCTATACATGGAGCAGCATTGTAACCCTAGGAAAAGGACAACAGAACATAGTGGGAGATGTTTTGTTGTCTGCAGAAGAGAACTGGGACAAATCCTAACTGCTAAGTCTCAGCAGAGGAAGTTAGCAGCTTGCTGGATTTCCAGCAGGATGAGGAAGTTAGCAGCTTGCTGGATTTCCAGCAGGATGAACAGGTATTTTTTGCATCTGTCATACAGTTAAGAAAACATTTTCAATAGTATATTTAACAGACCAAAAGGAAGCAAACATTTACATACACCTCAAAGCAAAACTGCAGTTGTTCATTGCAACCAGTCAATTGTATTTCAATCTCTTAGAAATAGAATGCGGTTACAACAGGCTTCATTTCTGCTTCACCATTTATAGATGTACACTAGCAAAACAAGTCAGAAGTGAAACCATTTTTGCAGTTGCACTCCGCTGATATTATATGCAAACTCCACACACAATAGTTACGTTTTGTGTAGTTTCCTTTTGACTATATATGCAGTACATTTTCAAAATCCAAAATGAGTGCCCCGCAAATTCTCCATAACGTTGGGAAATAAAAAATTACACCGGGATATCTAGCTACAAGTTAGTGAAGCATTTGGCTCAGAAAGTCTGTTCAGAAAGTGGATTGAGACAAACTACTAGATGAAAAATGTTGCCACTGTAAAGATATAAGGGAGCTACAGGGTAATTGTACATTTTGATGGCAAACAGACAAATTTGTTGGTCCCCTTACAGCTCATTGATATACTGCTTCATTCCTCCTGAAAATGATGACATTACAAAGCAATTGTCTCATGTATACCAGCAATGCTATTGGTATGTCAGATTAAAGCAAAGAAAATAAATAGGAGAGAAATTGTTGCTAATTCAACAAAGCAATTTTAAAATGGCCAGGACAGATTTGTTGGAACCCCTAGAAAAATGTATAACTATTTACATCATAGGGATATTTCAAACTGCTTGCTGTAATTAGTATCACACAGGTCTTCAATCTTGCAATTGGTCAGCTTATTTAAATGGACAAAAAAAAAATCAATCACTCTGCTGTTTGGTATCATTGTGTGCACCACACTGAACATGGACCAGAGAAAGCAAAGAAAAGAGGTGGCTGAGGAAAATCAGAAACAAACTGATAGACCAGCATATTAAAAAGGTACAGGCTATAGGACCATCTCCAGGTCCTCCTTATCTGTGACTAGTCGCAAATATTAAATTTAAGGTCTATGGAAGTGTTGCTAACCTCCCTGGCCACAGCCACAAGCGGAAAATCAACCTCAGATTGAACAGAAGTATAGTGTGAATGGTATACAAGAAGCCAAGAAAAAGCTCAACTCCAAGGTCAGGGTACATCAGTGTCTAATCATACCATCCATGAGGTTTTGTTAAACTGCATACTGACAAGTGACAAGGCTTCTGGGAAAATGTCCTTTGGACAGATTAGACAAAACTGGAGCTTTTGGCAGGTCACATTATCTGTGTTCACATATAAAAAAATTAGGCTTTCAAAGAAAAGAACATACGTACTGAGAAGCATGGAGGAGGCTTGACTGTTTTGGGGTTGCTTTGCTGCATCTGGCAGAAGGTACTTTGAATTTGTGCAGGGCATAAAGAATTCTCAAGAAATTCTGAACCAAAACCTATTGTCTAGTGTCAAAGCTTTGTTTTAGTTGCAAGTCATGGGATAATGAGCTAAAACATAAAGCTAAAAGCAACCAAGAACAAAATATTTCTACAAACCCTGCTGTAAATCTAGAGCTAAAAGATGCATTATGGAAAAGGCACCATTCAAACTTTTGGATGGTGCAATGGCCAAACTACCTGTTAGCAGATGCAGACATCTTAATAAAAGGAGAAATGTAGTATATCTGCTACATCCCACAGAAGTGCGTACAATAGTTTTTATGTCATCTCTTCAAATAGAAGCTTTTATAGTTTTTACAGATAGAACAGGTTGACCACCATTCATTCCAGTCACACTTTGCCCATAATTGCATCAGAAACACAATAAAGACTTAGTACACAATTGTGGGTTTTATTCAACGTCTGAAGCAACAGATTAAAAACAAAACCTTTAATATAAAAGCATATACATTCATCTCCCACAGTCCACATTCAAGATGGTAGTCATTCTTCTGTTGATTGCCATCATTTTCTCACCTTCTTGTTAGCCTTGGGGAATGTGTTTGGAGTTTTCACTTGAATTTTCTTATTGTCCGGTGTCTGCTCCTGATCACCTTCCCTTTTCCGTTTTCCAGAATTACCTGAAAAAAAAATGTTCTGTATTGTAAACCAAGAGCTACTTCATAACAGAAAATAATGTTGAGGTTTTAGGTATGCCACTCAGCGCAACGCTGCTAATATTCTAGGCTTCATTGTAACTGAAAACATTTTAACGTTAACCCGTCACAAATCAGGGCGATGCCTAGAGAGCTGCTGACAGACTGCAAACACATGTTACTTCAGTCAAAACTGTATGTTAAAGATGTAGAGGCAGCAGAAGTTATATACATTATCTTTTTTGTAAAAAGTCAAGTCTGCCTGTTGACCGCCCTCCAGTCTCTCAATTTCCATACTGGTCCTTTAATACCCGCAAACCCCCCCCCCCATGGTGAATGGCAGACCTGCAGGCTGCATACAAGTGATCTCAGCGACATCACTTGTACAAAACAGGCGGCAGCTTTCCCACTGTACACTTAAGCTCTGCTTGCACAAAGCAGGGTTAAATGTAGAAAACTACCTGCCCAGCGCCCGGAACTGCATGTCCCATGCATCTAGAGATAGGAATTCCACACCTCTCCTGCCCTTCTACTCCCTGCTGCCCCAAGGACGGGCCTTGGGGGAAATCCAGCCCTGGTGGTGCTCACATTTTGCAAGCACCCAGAAGTCTAAAAGTACTACAGAACCCAGGTAGGAGCGATATGCATTCAAGGGAGTTTGTCAATGATGGCCCGAGCTCAAAAGAAGTGGTTTAGATAACTGAGCATCCACCAACAAGGAAGAGTATTGGTGCTGGATTGCAGAGCGGTGAGTCTGCAGGAGACAGCACCAGAGAGGGGACTATTGCAGCATAGGCAATACTTTATGGCTAATGTTTTTTTAGTTTCAAAAAAAAAAAAAAAAAAAAAAAAAGGGAGTTGGGCTTTCAAGACAGTTTACAAGGAAATGTTATATTTACCATCAAAAACAGAAAGATTGCACTAAGAAAAAGCTAGAACACTTGTCAAACTTAAAAGCATAGAATAGAGTAACTAAATATATTTATTAAAAAGATTAAAGACACAAGAAGCTGACATACCATTCACTGTGACATTTTCCTCCTCTTCCTCACTGGAGGAGCTTTCCTCTGAACTCTCTTTAGCTTTCTTAGCTGCAGCTTTTGGTGTGGACTTTGCACTCTTGGGAGTAGTGGCCGGTTTAGCTGCTGGAGACTTTGAGGTAGCTGTTTTTTTTGCTTTCTCCTCTTCTGAGCTACTCTCTTCAGAGCTGCTTTCTTTTTTCTTTGGGACGGACTTTGCTTTCTTTTTCACAGCTGCTTGTTTAGGTTTCTCTTCTTCATCGCTGGAGCTGTCTGATGAAGAGCTACTACTGGCTTTTGTTTTATTCACAGGGATTGGTTTCTTGGCAGCTGGTGCAGCTGCTGGTGACTTAACAGTTTTTTTAGCTTTTTCTTTTTCATCACTTGAGCTGTCGGAATCAGAGCTGCTGCTCTGTTCTGCTGCCTTGTTTTTCACTGGTCCTGCAGACTTGGGGGTCAAAGGTTTAGTTGGTGTCTTTTTACTAGCCTCATTCTGCTTGGCTGGTGCTGGCTTTGCCGCAGCAGCTTGTTTAGCAGATGGCTTACTGGCAGCCTTCTTTGTGGAATCCTCCTCGCTTTCAGAGTCTGGGGTGATAAAAGCGATGAGAAAATAATTAAAGTACATTTAAAATGAAGGCCAATGCTGCAAGTGGTTTTTCTTGGCAAGAACATGTAAGGCAAGGACTTTACAAAGCACTGTTAGCAACTAAAAAAAAGGTGTCAGAGGAGCTATGGTTTATCAGAAAGTAAATTCAGATGCTAGTTTATCTTCTCTTCTCACTACTGAACATGACGCTACAATATCCTCACACAGCCCCAATACAAAATACTGATGCCCCTGCTACTCCTGTCCTTAAAGGAGAACTATGAGGCGAGTGAAAATCATTCAGCCTCAGTTCTAGCCGACCTGTGACAATGAAACTGTCACAGGTCGGCTCAATAGATGGGCAAGTGAGCGAACACATAGCGTTGCTCGCTCACTTCTCGATATATCCCTGCAGAGAGCTGTGACTGTCACTCACTGCTCATTGCAAGGATTCCCCCCCCCCTCATCAGATCCTCCAGTGCTGACTGGCGGAACGGACGGGGAGGGCACAGCTGACGCTGGCTCTGCCTCTAGATAGGCAGAGCCAGCTGTCAATCCCACAGCTGGATTTCGACAGTAATGTCGGGATCGGTCCTGGCTGCGGCATCTCAGTATACTGCGAGCTGTAGCTCGCGGTATACTGAGCTTTAGGTGACGGGTGGACGCTAGTTTGTGTCCTCCCGTTACCCTTAGGAGAACTATGGGGAAAAGCCCTGACCCCATAGTTCTCCTTTAATGACTCACATTCATGCCTCTTGTACTCTACTCTTCTATTTCACACAATATTTACTTAAATTTCCGATTCCCCCCAACTGAAACATGAACACCCTGTCTGCCAATAACAGCTGTATCCCAGGACTGTAACATGTTTAAAGACAGAATGCCATTTCATGTTAATTATAAAGAGTCCAGACTTCTGCTACTAAAAAGGAGTGATGATTTTTACTCATTTAGGAAACACCAGTCAGCCATCAACCATTGTAGTGCTGGCAGTTCATACTTTAGGAGATAAATTAACTTCTGGCAATCATGATCACTCCTTTGCTCAGATAGGGCTAGTATAAATAAAATCAATTCTATAATTTGATGATTACATTTCTCATACCAGAGCTGTCAGAAGAACTAGATTCCTTTTTGCTGGCAGGGACTGCTTTTGCAGCAGGCTTTGAAGGTGGCGTTTTCACTGCTGGTTTAGCGGGAGCCTTTTTCTTTTTTTCATCCTCACTGGAATCTGCTGAGAAAACAAATACTTTCTTATACAAGAACAACAACCAGCAGTACACAAGTTATATTATCAGCCCACATACCATAGTTGCTAGGATTAGAGTTAGATCATATTACTTGTATGGAATATTTCAAGGTTTGTTTGAAATATTCCATACAAGTAAAAATTAGAATTCAGATTTGAAGTGCAGTACATGATATAGTCCTAGCCAAACACAGCCTCAGGTAAGGAGCTCCTAGATTGTTTTACTCCAAGTATTAAATGCTTATGGTATAATATGCATTATAAGGGACATGCCAAGAGAAACAGAGATTTAGCAGATGTTGGAGAGTAAACCATTTGAGATATCTCTCAAGGACTATTGGTAAAATCTGTTTTAGTTCCTGGGTCTGCACACCTACCAAATCGCCATTATGGTAAGTTTCCACTCTATTCAATTTATTGCACACGATGGAGAAAACAAATCAGAAATGGAATACCTAAATCTCCCAGGTGGACAGACCTCAATGTTGGAGTAACTAAAAAATAAACCAGGGGCTAACTGAAGCCAACCAGGCTCCAACTATTGCTACAAGGTGGGCTGACTTTTTAAACAGACCACTTCTCATACATGGAAGGTCTCTCCACCTCCTGCAACGGTAAGCAAAGTATTGTTATACATTACTTGGCAGACCAAGGTCCATATGGACAATGGGATTTAGCTTGTTGCTATAATAGATAAGCTTTCATGTCAGATTTCCCCAGAATGTAGTTTTTAGTTTGATCTTCCAGTAAAAATCTGGAGCTGTAACCCTTTAAGCATACTAGATAGAGAATCTTAATCGTCAATTTTTATTTCCACTGAAATGCCTTTAAATAATTTGTTGGGGATTTTCTTTGCATCACAAAATCCTCACAGCAGGTGAAAGCATCATTAATGTGTTAGGCAAAAAAGAAAATACAAAAACACACATGCATGTTTTCCAATGCTTTATCCCATTACATCACACTGCAAGTATTTAAAAATACTGGTCAATCTCCCAAAAATGCACTTTGAAATCACAAGAAATGGTGTCGGCCATGTCCATTTATCTTTTGCTAAACTACTATGTCACTCTCCATCCCCACAACAGAGAATTCTGTAGTCCAATATGGGAGGAACTGGGAGGAATAACGAGACGCCTTGAGACACAGAACAGCTCTGAATTTCTGAAAAGCCCAACAGCAATTTGTTGCACTTATTGAACAGAAAAAAAAAAAAACCCCAAACACTTAAGGGTTTATTTAACAGCGCATAAAGGGGCAAATAAAAGTTTATTTGGGTCTACATAGGTTTATTGTTGGAGTCTATGCAAACATTGCAACCTTTCAACTTTGTTCCTGCTTCTAAAGGTCCCACCCCAAACAAGTCACTCACCAGAACTGTCAGAAGAACTTGCATCCTTTTTGGCAGGAGTAGTTTTGGCTGGTGTCAGTTTGGCAACAGGTTTTGCAGGTGGAGTTTTTGCTGTGGGCTTAGCTGGAACCTTTTTCGTCTTTTCATCATCACTTGAGTCTAGGTTAAAAAAAAAAAGTCACTCCTTTACTTCGCATGTTAGAATAACAAGGGTCTTTGTATATGGATACTAATGTTTACTGCCGACTTAGACGCATGTATGCAAGAGGACCTGTACAACACTCTCGACCTACACCTGGTAAAATATAGCTTGAATTTTAAAGAGTTACAGTATCTGTGCACAGATGCAGAGGAGCTTATACTGACCTTTAAAGAAGCACATGACACTGCTCTCATATAAAAAACGTTTACAATACTGGTTTTATGAGTGAGAGCTGCCAGCAAAAAACTCTTAACATTCAATGTTTTTTTTTTTTCTGACAGTAGTGCCTTAGCATGCACTAGAAATTCATAATTGGCACAGAGCAGATGAACCATTTAGTGATGATTACAACTGTATCTGAGAATTTAAATTTGAACAGCTGGGCAAATGGTAAAATGTTTTAATAGCATGTTGCATTTCTTGGTAATTGCATTAAGTGAGCACATTTGCTTAGTAATGGGATAAAGTAATTTGAATCTGATGCCACACCTGAA
The DNA here is from genome assembly GCF_000935625.1 of Nanorana parkeri. Classification (NCBI taxonomy): domain Eukaryota; kingdom Metazoa; phylum Chordata; class Amphibia; order Anura; family Dicroglossidae; genus Nanorana; species Nanorana parkeri. The sequence continues at coordinate 1,974,215 of NW_017306433.1, forward strand.
CCCACTCACCAGAGCTGTCAGAGGAGCTGGAATCCTTCTTTGCTTGTGCAGATTTAGGAGTAACCTTTGCAGGTGGAGTTTTAGCTGTGGCTGTAGCAGTCTTGCCAGTTGGTGTTTTTGCTGCTGGTTTGCCAGTCTTATCTTCATCACTGGATTCCTCATTGGCTTTCTTTGCAACAGGTTTAGCCGATGCAGGAGACTTTCCTGGCGTGACCTTGGCTACAAACAGAAAAACTATAAACATATAATACACCAATAAGAAAGGAAGGAGGGGGGGTCTACCGGGTCAGAGTTTATAATCGCTTAGTAAACTATACTCAATACACACACTATGTCTGCTACCTGCAGGCAATAAGCCTTGCTATCCAAGAAAAAAAATAAAATGATTTGTTACTCATCTTATAAGGTGTGTGTAGCAATACTAGACTGCATAGAGTTCACTGGAGAAGTTTAAGGAACAAAGCAAATACCTTTCTTTGTTGACTGCTCCTCCTCACTGCTGTCTGAAGAGTCACTGCTGCTTTCTGCTTTAGCATTTGCCTTGGGAGTAGTTTTTGGAGTTGCTTGTTTCTTGTCTAATGTTGGTGGAGGTACAGCACTGTATGCACCTACAAATTGTTACACAGCAATCAGTTCGTTCCATGCGGGACACAAGACAATCTCACATACCTGGCCATATTACCTACCAATCATTGGATTATGATCTATTCAGATATATCCAGAAATGCAGTTTCATGCTGAAAGTCTCAATATTAAAACCCTTAACAGTTTAGAAGCAAAATGTGGTGGTGATGAATGTACTTATCTGCATTATTGTACACAATGGACAGTGCACTGAGGCCATGTATAAAAAGCATTTTTTTAGTTGAAGTTGAACTGCAAAAAAAAAGGAAAGGAGGGGGGATGTTTGGGAAGTGGACCAGTGGGTCGCCCCCCCCCAAAGATGGACATCTCAATAGTGCAAATACCATTTTACTAACAAACTGTCTGCAGGGCTGTCTTCTGGAAAACAAATGGTTCTGCATCTGTATATAGCAGTACCATACACAAGCAAAGATGGCAAGAATATCATGTGAAATAAAAATGTTAAGTATTTTTGTATCTAGCTATTGCTCAGATCAGTTTATACCTATCTAATAATTAACAATGTCCATGCCTAGAATACATGTCCTGCCTGTTTTCGGGCGACCACACGATCCAGAAAGGTCACATGACGGGGCGTTGGCAATTAATCAGTTTGTTTCAATTCTAACTGGTTGCCTTTTATAGACTATTAAGATCCATTCTGCCTGATATTCCTGGAATGCGGCATATAACATGGAATGTTACATTCTGTCATCACACAAATAAATTCATACACACTGGTACCTTATGGGATAGCCCTTGTTTCCTTATCAATCGTTTACCTCCCACTGCTAGTACAGGCCATTTTCCCTCTGCTCTAAGATGGGATACAGCTGTAACCTTATATCATAACATAAAATACAATGATATTATCTACATAAACACACTAACTGCAAATACAGGTATATTAGAACGTACTGCTATTAAAATATTTTCACATCATTGCCAACCTATTTCCCTTTTTCTGTTCATCCAGACAACATGGTAGAGATGTAGCTGGATGGACAGTAGAAGCAGGGAGGGGCTGTCTGTAATCACACTCTCTGGGGATGTGCCAGGGGGCCCCCCCCCCCCCCCCCCGCACTGCAAAGGTCAACTACAGGTTCTTCTACTAGGGTATGTTGATGTAATATTGATATTCTATAAACAGACACACACTATATACATAAACAAAAAACACATGCATACACACACCTCGGGATTAAAAA
>NW_017306433.1:1976387-1982611 GCF_000935625.1 Nanorana parkeri
AAAAAAAAAAAAATGCCGAAACACCCCCCGGGAATAAAAAAAAAAAAAAAAAAAAAAAAAAAAGTTGTCAAAAGCAAAATACCAAGTTAAACATTCACTAAAGGATTTCTCACCTGGCTTTGCTTTAGTTTTTGCTGCAGGTTTCTCATCTTCAGAACTGTCTGAAGAGTCATCACTGCTGGAGCTTTTTTTCCCACTGCCTGCCTTCTTCACTGCAGGCTTGGACGGTGCAGGGGATTTGGCTGCAGCAGCAGATTTGGCAGGAGGAGTTTTAGTTGTAGCAGGCTGCAACATAAAACAAGTTATATTTTTATAAAGCCATAGCAAGTATAGTGTTTACAGTAAATTAGTACCGAGATATACATGTACTGAATAGAACCGCTCCCTTGCTTGCTTTGTAAGCTGATCTTTAATTCAGAAACAACCATGTACATTAGGAGTGCCAACTTCTGATCTGTACGCTTGTTTCAAGTTAGTGACTCAAATCTAGGGTAGCCAGAGAAGATTTTTTTATTGTTAAATGTTAGAAGCCTATCTCCATCTCTCAGTAAAGGTTTTCCATAAAGTGTATGTAAACATAAACCCCATATGGCCATTTGCTTCCCTGTTGTCTGTTAAACATACAATTGATAGTGTTGTGTGTTGGCAACAAGTGCACAAAAATACCTTTTGATCTCATCAGATATCCAGTGCTATCCTGTACGGTCTCCAGTCTTATCGCAAGTAGTTTTATCTGTCCTGCCCAAGCTACCTCGGAGCTACAGAACACTCCCCATGTTAGGACTACAGAATACCCCCCCTATCAGATGCATCTACAGTAACTAAATACCGACTGTTTGCTTTAGAACACATGGTAATTTTCTAGCACCCTAACTTTCCAACAGCTTTCACAAACTTATTTGAATAGATGAAAGCAATATAGCACCAACAGTGCTATGTTGTTTGCAATCAAAAGCTGTTCAAAAGTAGCCAAATGCTAGAAACGCGTCGTGTATTGTAGCACTGGAGCCAACAGACGTGGACTTGTTACAGATAGACTGTCGATTCAGAGGAGGAAAAAGACATTTAGTGCAATGAGCAGGCCACAAGCATTATTTCACCTTTGCTGGGGTGCTGTCTTCCGACTCTTCACTGCTACTGGTATCCGGTTTACGCGTTTTTAATGCTGGAGTTGTTTTTGCTGAGGCTATATAAAAATAAAAAAAGAATGAGCTCCTCGTAAATCAGCACATCGTTACAAAGTCAGTTATTCTACAAATAAACTGAAAAGTAAAAAAACACCAAGAAATAACTTCCTGATTTTAAATAAAAATGTACACATTTGTACAAAGCTTTAAATCTCTAGCTCAATAGTTACACTTAGTGATGCTATATACATGCAGCCTACTGCCTTTAAGGTACTAGACAAATGCTTCAATATATTACAGTGCAGACATCTGCTCCCACATTACAACTGCACCTCAATAATCACTTCCCAAAAGCTTTCAATAACTTTTTCACACACGTCAAGCATCAATAGTAAACTGCCCCTACATAAGCACGGAGCAAAATTATCCATTTTGGACCATGAAGTTTTGTTTTTTTCTAACTGAAAAATCACAGCATGTTTTCCCCCCTTTCAGCTATTAATAAATACTGAAAAACGGCCTGGATGGGAAGGGGGTTTAACACCGCGGATGTCAACTGGTTAAGCTGTGAACCCCTTTAAGAACATTGAATACCTAGATGGACAATGTTGATAACTAGGAGGTGCACCGAAATGGAAATTTTAAAACCGAAATAAAAAAATAAAAAAATTGTCTGGCCAAAACCGATACCAAAAATGTTTTTTATTTTTTCAATATTTTATTTTTATAAACTTTTACATTTTTAATTAATTTTTTTATTAAATATTTGTATTTTTTACATTACTTTTAAGGGCTTTGGGGAAATATTGGGGTCTAAACAGACCCCTATTTCCCATTTAAAATAGAAAAAGAGATTTAGGACACAGTCGTCTTTTTCTGTGTCCCCTGTTATCAATGAACAGGAATCCTCTGAGAGTTCCCGTTCATTAACAACATGAGAACATTGTTTACTATAACTATGAATGAACAGTGATGTAGATCACTCCCATTCATTCATAATTGAGGCGATAGCATACCATACCCTCAATTATGTACACACATCGATCACTGATCGCGGTGTTTGTACCTTGCTCTCCTCTCTGACACGCTGTCACAGGAGGCTGATTGAGCGGTGTAGGGAGGAGAGCTCAGCTCCTGTGACAGCGCGGCCTGTCTCCGCCCACACACCGCTCTGCCGGACTGTCATAGGAGGCTGAGCGGTGTGGGAGGAGAGACGCCGGCCGCTCACAGCGCTCTTACCGCTGCCACTTTCTCTCCTCCCCGCTGGGACACAGAGCAGTGCCCAGAGGGGTGCAGAGAAAGCCGGGATGCACCGATCGGCAGGAAAATTGCACTCAGGCATTAAGCCAAAAGTGCTTATATATCGGTGCATCCCTATTTATAACCATGTAGTAATGCTGAAAAAGCGTAGGTTACACCTTTCCCTATGGGAATAGGAAAGTGGCTTTTTATAACTGGATGCAGGCAATATGTGAATGCATCAGCTAATTTTCAAAAGACCATAACAATATCAAACAGGGTATAAACATAAGCAGAAAGACCAGCTTGATTGAAACAGTCATCAGCGAATTAAAAACGTCATTTATATGCATTTGTAATTCCACATGCAAGCCGCATACACTGCTTTGCAAAGCAGGAATGCGGCAGTGAGCCAAATACAGGGCTTCCTCTATTGGTTAATTTACTAATTTCTATATTTATACTAACCCCAAACAAACAAATACATGGTTGAAATACATATAAGTTTACAGGTTTACCAACCATTTGGTTTTTGTAATGTTAGCCATTCTTTTGAATAGTATATGAACAGACTGCACTATCCAAATAATTCCAATACTTCAGACTTTATTGAAATTCACAGCAAATCTAGTATAACAGTGAAAAGCGTATAAAGCAACAAATGCCAGCGCTGCAGACCCCCAAGCAGCTAGTACCTCTCACATGTTTCACCCGTAGGCTTCTTCGTAGAGGAAGAGACCTCTATGAATAAGCCAACGGGCGAAACATATGAGAGAAACGTGTTGCTTTATACACTTTTATTGACATTTACACTGGATTTGCTGTGAATTTCAATAAAGTCTGAAGTATTGGAATTCTCTGGATAGTGCGGTCTGTTCGTATACTACTACATTCCAAGGTGGAGACGCACCTATTGGACCAGCACCTGGGGAGTCCTGATGGTGGCTAAGGAATTGGAGCAGTGAGATTTCCTTTGGCTCTACATTCTTTTGAATAGTTAGCCAACATTACAAAATGTGAATTCCTTAAATCAGGAACTACATGTGCTTTAGGTCTGGCTGCACAACATTAACATATGTGATCACAAGAAATGCTGTACAGAATTGCAAATCTTTGATAGATTAAAGTACATATTTCCTGTGTTGCCTACCTAGAGATCCTTTTCAATACATTACAAATTTGCCTTCTGCAATAACTAAGGGACAAGGGATGCAGAAAATGTAGATTTCAATCTGTGTACAAACTGGTCGCAGTAAAATGCAATTTTTTTTTAAAACTGGCCAATTTCGACTAGTATGAGGGCTACAGGTCCAACAAATATCAGCTGCTGGCTAACCTCTTTCAGGGGCGGCCTTATTAAAACTTGCTTCAATAACTGCACACCCTCCTCTTTCCCAAAGACAAGTGGTGCCAGGGGTGTCTAGCTGTCCTTTGACTCTGCATTCAGCCAAGCATTCACATTTAAGGCAGTCATTCTGCTGTCGGATCAATTTTTTTTCACATGCATGCTAAAATGCATTTTTTTAAAAAACATGAACAAACTTGCATCTCAAAATTTGATAGCGTCTCACCAGTCACTGAATGCAGGAAGTGATGTAATATACATCACTTGCTGCATTCGGGGACTGAGAGGAGATCAAAGGGAGTTTGTGTACTGAACTCTTTGATCTCCTGTCACAGAGCCGTGCCCGGCCGCATCGGGCACAGCGGATCTCGGGACCGGCAATGGCAGTGACAGCTTCTGATACAAGCGATGGAGCGTCTCTCGAGACGCTCGATCGCTTGACTGTAAAGCTTCCGGCCGGCTGTGTAATCACAACGAGTATGTATGTATGTATGTATGTATGTATGTATGTATGTATGTATGTATGTATGTATGTATGTATGTATGAGCTCAGCATTCCAGTTATTTTGTTTCTACCAGTAACTGCTCAGTTGTAACAGGAGTGAAAGGGTTAAGGAACCATTTTCCACTTCATGCCGAGGAAAAAAATCCCATCTTACATGGCTGTGCTGCGGACTTTGGTGCAGGGGACTTCACAGGAGGAGCCTGTTTTTTCTGGGGGGCTTCATCTTCTGAACTGGAGTCCGAACTCGAGTCTTTTGCTTTCTTCTGCGGTGGAGTTTTCACATTGTCTGCCTTTGCCAGGGGTGTAGCCTTTTTCTGTGTGCAGAGAAACCATTAATTGAAAGTGAACCTATACAACTTCTCAGTCAGCAACGCCATAAATGGGGGTCTGAGAAGGTTCTCAGTCAGCAGGGTTATAGCATATCTGTAAAAAATAAGTCAAGGCAACTGGACTTGCTGTATTTTTCTTGAGACGTTTCACTGGTCATCCAACCAGCTTTCTCAATTCAGAATGTTATTGAATTCTGAATTGAGAAAGCTGGTTGGATGACCAATGAAACTTCAAGAAAAATACAGCAAGCCCAGTTGCTTTGACTTATTTTTTACAGGCATAAATGGGGTATTTAAGCTTTAGGCCTTTGTCAATTTGAATGATCTCAGTAGCGTCCCAAAGTGCCGCAAGGTGGGTGAGTTGCCCGTTACTGTGTTAAATGTAATAAAGATACCCCGATGCATGGACAATCTCAAACACCTGCAAATAGGCATTAAACTAGTTCATAAACAGGAGGGTGGGTGCAGGAACTAGCAAGAGTCTAAACCTCCTATCCCCATGATGGAACTGGTTAAGGCAAACTTCTTACAGGAGGAGGTTTCTTGGCTTCCTCTTCAGATTCAGAATCTTCACTGCTGCTTTCGGCTTTCTTTGTTGGGAGCACTTTAGTCACTGCTTTCTTGACTGCTGCCGGTGCTAAGATATCAAATGGACAAAAAACAAAGATTAGAAAAAAAACATTTAGTAGCTCTCTACAAAATACATGCATATTACTCCATGCTTTGTCTCTGCAAGTACACAAAAATACCTGTTGACTTGCTAGAAATCTAGCGAGCTCCTACCTTCCTGTGTCTGTGCTGCACTATAATCCCAAGCAGAGTAGATTTATCAGCCTGGCTAAGTTTACCATCTGTTGACTACAGAACAACTTCCGGAGGATAAGAGGGAGGCATTCTGTTGTCCTAACCTGGTATCCTAGAGATATAACGCTACTCCTTATATACAGTACAGCATCGCTGGACAAAAAACAGAGGAGCCAGGTAGCCAATGATCCTTAAAAAAAAAAAAAGTCACAGCTGTGCCCAACTTTTGAGGTTTTTCTCTAGCTGTTGTCAATGGAGCTGGCTCTTAAAAAAATCCTACAGGCTGCTAAATTGGGCAGACTGGCTCCTAAATTCAAGGTCAATTTGTCCACCACTGAAGTACAGAGAGTGAGCCTTTTCACCATAGGACAGAAGTTCGTTTTTGGCAGGATCACACCAAATGACAAAGTGGAAAAAACAACCTCTGAGGATTGGTAAGCTTTAATATATTAAAAATAGTAGACATACAATTTCCCAGCAGGTAAAACTGCCGAGAAACACTAGTCAACAGACTGCCAAATTGGGAAACACCTTTAAAAATGTTTACTAGATCTACAAACAGTTGAAAAATCAAACGCCTCAAAAGGTTGTTTTTGCACACACTGCAGTCAGTGGGGTTTTTGAGACACTAATTACCAATTACACCAACGACATAATTTCCACCATACAACTGTTAAGGTGCCCATACACTGCTCGATTCTCGTACGAGAATCGGGCGAAATCCCGCGATCGTACGAGAATCGAGCGGAGTGAACTAAGACGTGCGACCGTTTCTACTGTACGGTCGCACGTCTTTTGTCGAGCCAACATGTTCGAAAACCCGCCGAGAATCGTACGATTCTCGGCGGGTTTCCAGCCAGCTCGCCCGATAGCTG
>NW_017306433.1:1983468-1990386 GCF_000935625.1 Nanorana parkeri
AGCCTGCTCGCCCGATAGCTGCGGAACGGGCCGGTGTGCGCACGCGCACACTGCCCGTTCTGCATTGCCGTCATCGGAAGCCCGCCCCTCAGCGGGGCGGGCTTTCGATGATCGCAAGTACGATCTGCCCGCCCAAGGTGGGCAGATCGTACGGGCTTTCAGGAAGCATACGACCATCGCAAGACAAAAGTCTTGCGATGGTCGTAAGGTGTATGGGCACCTTAAGTTCCGCTCAGCTCCATGTGCAGTTAGCAATTATCAGCTACATCTGGGCAGAGAATATTGGTGACGTGTGCAAATAATGATTTCAGCACAGCACTATTATACAATTCAGAGAACTCTGATGAAGAACCTCAAACAAGGTAAACATCCAAATAAAACAGAGCGTGGGCTAACACACTTTTTCAATAGGCAGTTCTCTTAAATCAGGGATGGCCAAACTGCAGCCCTCCAGCTGTGGTGGAACTACGAATCCCATCAGGCTTTGCAAGATTCCCACAGCCACGACTTCAGGAGAGAGATGCTTCATGGGATTTGTAGTTTCACAACAGCTGCAGGGCTTGACTTTGGCCATCCCTGTCTTAGTCAAAAACTGCACATCTGCCTAGTACTCTTAAAATACTAGTACTTGTGAATGTCTGTTAAAACATTTTGTTAGGAAACCACAAACTAAACATCATATAAAGTGGTGGAATTAGTACATTGGAATAACCAAACATCTGTGAAACAGTCACACGCTACTTTACTTTAGATTTGCCTTTGTTTCCATTTCTTTATACACAACATACTTGGCTTTTTAGCAGGTGGCTCTTCATCTTCACTAGAACTGTCTTCGCTGCTGGATTCCTTAGCAGCCTTTTTTTTGGGAAGACTGTTAGCAAGAGGTTTCCTTTTTTTAGAAGCTGGGGATCTGTGAATTCAAGAGTTGAGAACACAAATATATAGCATGTAAGTATATTGCAGGCAATAGATGACTAGAACCACCTTGTTGAAGAATTTCAGGTTTGTCATCAACTTTTAACTACAACATGGATGGTGAATATTTATGTTGGCGTGTTTTTAGTTTTAGCCATCAGTCCACATTAAAGGCCCACCGTGGCAAGTGGTTACTACTGGTTATGATCATGTTCAGAATATGAATTCCTTTTTTTAAATTTCACAGGTCTTCATATGAATTCCTTTTTATTTAACATCTATTTAAATTTTTCTTCACATTGAATGCAGAGAATTATACAATTTGCTGCTGCTATAACTGCTTAAAAATTGTTAGCTGGAGCTTAACTTTAATTTGCTTGTTGCCCACTTAAAGCCCGTCTAAAACTACATGCACATTTAAAAGGTGCCCATACACCTGCCGATCATACGATAATCGCGGGTGTATGGGCAGCGTGCGACCACATCTACTGTACGGTCGCACGACTTTCGTCTTCCTAGCACGCTGGGAAACCAGCCGAAAATCGTATGATTTCCGGCTGGTTGGTAGCGTGCTCGGAAGACTAAAGCCGCATGGGTAGGTGTGTGCAAGTGCACAATGCCGCTCAGCATTGCACTCATCGGCAAGACCTCCCCTCGGCGGGGAGGGCTTGTGATGATCGCAAATACGGTCTGCCTGTCCAAGATGGGCAGGTCGTACAAAATTTTAATGGCCTTACAACCAAATCGCACAACGAAGGTCGTGCAATGGTTGAAAGGTGTATGGCCAGCTTAAGACCATCACCACACGGTCACATCGATTTCACTTTATAACAAACAGCACTGCCTGTTGGAAGTGGAAATTCAATGGATCTACAGGTAATATGAGGCTACAGAGGGTGCTCAGAAAAACAAAACCTGCTGTATGAAAAGACAAACCTTTTTTGTAAGCAAGGGTTAGACTCTGCCAAATTATTAAAGGGGGTAGGAGTCCCCTTTGGGGAGATTCAGCCCTTCAAATATCTCGGTGACCATTATCCCCAAGACAGAAAGCAATAACATTTTAGGGTTATGGGGAAATCGTTCATTGGGGACAAGGTGGCAGATATCAAAGATGAGAATTCCCTTACTTTGGGAAGATTTCCTTTCACTTCCGGTTTATGTCCCAAAGACAGGAATTGAAGGAAATCCTCCACAGCAGGACAGAGCACAGAAAACAAAAGGGTTTAACCCTTTTCTACACTATCCAAAACTATATATACACACACAGTATATCAGTGATAACAGGATGCACCATATATGGCATTTATAATTTTGTTTTGGCATTGTTCTACATCAGGTGTACTGAAACAATCACAGCTTAAAGTGACAGTAAGTTCAGGAGTTAAACCGTAAATATGCATTCAAGTACCTTGCCTATTAACAAAAATGTGTCTTATTTGTATATTACTCAGCTGTAATTCCCCAAATCATCTCTGAATTGGTGCTGACACTGTCCTCCTTCTGGAGGGTGGCTACTTTTGTTCCACATGGTCCCTGCGTGTGTTGGAAAGTAGCCACCGCTCCAAGCTCACTCTCGGAATAGAATACAATCTCATGTTTAGTTTTCTAATTTGTATTGAGATTGTTGTCCATCATGGGAGCGAGCTTGGAGTGGAACAATAGAATAGCATAGAACAATGGGGAGGGATAGAATTTGACAATGATTTACTTGTTGAGTATAACTTCTTGTCTCCTCTTCCCCATTTCTTATACGGGTGTCACAGTGACAGGAAGTCAGAGAAAATCTGAGTGTGGCTGGATGTTTCAACAGGCAAAAACATGTGTGAGGACAGACAGTGGAAAACAAGCTCTAGGACTTCAGAAAATATGTACTGTATTACTACTCACTTTAGCCAATCGCTGTATATATCCACAAGACTGGCAGGGCTGTTGTCCTTATCTTTCTGTTGAATCAGAAAATACCGTTATAAATACAGCGCAACAAATAGAAGATCAGACAGACCACCCAACAATAAACGTATATTATAACCATTATACAAAAAATGAAGCTTGGGCTTCAGATGGCGGCTGTTAATTTTCACAGATGAGACCCACCAGCCAATGCTAGAGGCTTTTAGTACAAAAGCCATGTTCATTTTACAGCAGGAACCCCAATGTGCATAATGCTGTAACCTCTAATGCAGAACTAGTATGATTTCCATTAGTCAGGGCTAAGTCAACCATTGGCCTTGGATGGAAGCCTCCTTCAGCCACTTCCGGTCTATATGCATGTACTTCAGTGCCTGACACATATGCCAGCGCAATGTGTTTCAGCACAATCACTTGTACTCTCCACCAGGGCGCATGTAACAGGATGACAATTGGGAAGCCGTTCAGGCAGGATCACAATATTATTTTAATAAAAATGTAAAAGGTTTACAAAAAAAAAAAAAATGAACTATTTGTGAAATGACATTAACATGTTAAAGCACGAGAGATTTTAGTGATTGGGTTTAATTGCAATTTAAGATTGTCAAAAATAACAAATACAAATGTAGTTTACTGATGGCCATGATATTTACACAAATCAAAAAATAGTAAACTCATATGCACAACCAGACACGAAGAAAATAAGGAGTAGGCACCGATTCAACAGAACAAGGACCTTCATGGCACTCATCTCTTCACAAATCCAACAAAATAGGGATGTAGTCATCATACAAGTCCTTCAGCTTTAGTCCATCTACTCAGAAAGGGGATGGAGGACCTAAGCTATGAGAACAGGCTAGTAAAATTAAACATGTTCTCCTTGGAAGTAAAGAGATTAAGAGGGGGACATGATTTTCATGTATAAAAGCAGAAGGAAGCATTTTCAGTCTCCTCTTCCCCAGTGATCAGACTGCAACATTTAAATGTTGTAGAAAGTCACAGAGGAGAAGGTGCATCAGTGGCTGATCTGTGTCAGATATTTGTGAACGCAGCTAAGAACTACATAGGCACCAGGCTTTACATGGGTGTCTCATTTCTGAGCCAGCATCTCAGTCCAGGAATATGAACAAAGATGGCACTGTCCTTTTGGAAGAAAAAACACCAGATAAAGGCACTGTAAAGGGTTAATACATAAGTACTGTATCCACATCAGCATGCAAAGTAGATATAAACCCAATCACTAAAATCTTAAAAGATGTTAAAGTTGCCTTGTCAGGTTAAAACAAATCCAGATGGAACATCCCGGCAAGAGAGTTTTTATATACAGCTACAAGGACCCTTTCTTGCGACACACAACGCGCTGCTTTTTAGCAGCAATTGTGTTCAATTGCGCAGGCGGAATCGCACAATCCACCCAGCGCAACTGGGATGGGCAAATAATGGCACCGCCATCGACTGTGGTGGGCAACTCCATGGCCGTCCAGTCAGAAATCTCCCAGTTGTGAACATAGCCTCAAAACACCCAGGGGAAAAAAACAGTGCCTTGAAGCTCGTTGCAGACTAAAACAATTCAGGGGGAATCAGAACAACTGGGGCAGACAGAATCTGGAGCAGTTGCCCATTCATTTGATGCTACAGTTTGTTCAATTAAAGTGACATTAAAGTCAATTTCTCTAAATATATATATATTATATAAATAAATAATCAAGCAGCAGAGCTATACAGAAGACGAACAGTCAGAGGTGTCCAGAAGTCAGGGGGTAATGATAACAAGTACAAAGCCCAGTACACTCAGTGCCATGTGGGGCCTGTGCACACACAGAAATGAGCCTGCGTAGGCCAGTGCTGTCCACCCATCACTCACCAATCCGGTGGCCTTGCTGAACTCTTTGGCGGTGCTAACCAACTGGTTGTCGCGAAGGAAGCGCAATATATGAGGGAATAAATCGCTGGGTACCACGGGTCTATCCGCCATGATTCTGGCTTCGCACGCTGCAGCTCCGCGATCACGTGTAAAAGAGGGCTCCGGCGCTTGTCGCATACGTATTACGTCATGAGGAGGAGAAGCTAAGCCGACCAATGGGGGAGGTGCTCAGTATGGGTTTGGGTGTAGCAAGATGGCGTCCAATCATGGCTTGTTACGTAGTGTTCCGCTTGAATCACTGCCTGTATGTACTCCTGCTGCAGAATCAGATATAACATGGAACACACACAGTACAGCATCCTGTTACTTAGTGCTCCATGCACCAGGTTTCATTCTTGTGGCACATGACACCTCTCATTACACTTTGTTGAATGTAGCCGAAATGACCCATTTACATCACGCTTGTCGGTGTCTGCTGAACACACAGACCCAATACAATAACAAGCCGGGATCCAATAGGATTATTATTATACAGAATTTATAAACAGTTTGCACAGCCTTTTACAAAATGGAGGGAGACGGTACAATTAACAACGCAATTTCAATACAGGAGGGCCCTGCACGTGAGAGTTTACAATCTAGCCGGATTAGTGTACACCAGGGGTAGGTAACCTCGGCACTCTAGCTGTGGTGAAACTACAAATACCGTTATGCCTCTGTCTCTGGGAGTCATGCCTGTGGCTGTTAGTCTTGTGGTGCCTCATGAGACTTGTAGTTCCTCAACAGCTGGAGTGCCAAGGTTGCTATTATTATGCCTTGGGTGGAAATGAAACATGCTGCATTTACATCCAAAACAATGCATTACAAGGCGTGGCAGCACGCTAAAACATGTTAAGAAAATAAATATTTTCAGGCTGATCACTTTAAGTAGTATTAAATGCTGAAACCTTGTTTTCAATAATCCAGATCAAACAAATATACATTGCCCAGTAAAGTGTTTATTTAAAATTTTGCCAAAATGCTTACAGTCGTAATGTTCCAATCAGCTGGCTCCAACTCTCTGAGCTCAACCTTCCTGAACTTCCTGTCCAGTCCAGGGTTACAAGGAAAAGTACTATCTATAGGGGGGGGGGGGGGGGGGGGGGGCAATGGCTCACCCTACTTTGTGTGTTTGTGGAGACACACAGCTGGTAAAAGGGTGGTTGTATAGGACCCTGCAAGGGAAAGGAGCCACCCTAAAACGGGATATCAGTGCCAGTACTCAGGGAACCAGCTCATTCTGATGGAGGCTAAAACTTTTAAATATCAATGGGCAACATCCATTGTAAGTGATTTAATCAGCATTTAAAATAGCTTAAAAAGCTTTTGGCTTTAATATCACTTCAATGCGCAAGGTGCTCTTCCTCTTTGGATCGTCTCTGAGTGGTGGGCAGGCCTCAGTGATGCCCAGAGCTCTTTGTATTATTACTGTTGTGCCTTCGGCATGTAGAAATAATAGACGTACCCACTTGCATTATCAAATCGGCCACAAGATGGAGCTAAAGAGAAAACACCTCTGTGTATAGCAGCTTAGACTGTTTTTTCTTTTTTGGTAAAACTCACAACATCCCTCTGCACAAAGAAAAGGAAACAAGTGCATCTTGGGAGTTCAGGTTCCATTTTAGAAAGAGAAAAAGAAGGATCCACTGCCGTCTGCAGCATGTGTCTGGAGGAAAGAGCCCAAATCCATTTTAGGCAGCATCACTGGACTTATTTCTTTCTGTAATTGTTAGCTGGGACTATGTTTATATACTGATTGCATGTTTCTATGTTCTTTATCACAAGTTTCACCCACCCTGTTTTGTTAATAAAACTTCAAGATTTCACCCAATCTGGCTTTTTGCAAAATAGGAGGGTTTAGCTGCATGTCGAACTATACACAGGCCACAGGGCAAGGGGTAGCAGGAACAGAACAATTGCGCTGTGACTGCATTACCTGTGGTGATTCCCCCTCATGGGGAGGTTCCATGACACCCTTAGCTCACAGTATGTCCACGCTCTTCCAGTTTAAAGGACACTGGGCATCATTCAACCTGGAAGGCTGGGGGCATCTAGTGGCAAAAAGGAATTACTATGGTAACTGGTGCTGGAGAGGAGGTTAGTATTGCTGCCAGAGCTGTTTCTTTTTTTTTTTTTTTAAGGATAAGTTCCACCTTTTGCAAAACTTACAGAAATGCATAATTAATAATATA
>NW_017306433.1:1990437-2014439 GCF_000935625.1 Nanorana parkeri
TATATAAAAACGCATTTCTTTAGTATTTGCATTCAAGCCTGGAAAGCATTGCAATTGTGAACACTCGAGCAGCTGCAAAGCTCAGGCTTCTGCACATTCTCTCACAGGCAGAGCTTGCACACAGGTACAAAGTTTCAGTTAGGAGAGATGGGGGGGAAGGACGGCTGGACTTCAACCTGCATTAAATTAGCTCATACAGCATAGAGCTGTTCCTGCTGTAGGTAGAGCTGCCCATATTCCCGCATCTACATAGAGCGAGGACAGCTGGAAGTGTGACGGCTTCAGTGTGAAAAAATACATACTTAATCATACGAGTACCAGTGGTGTTAAACGTAGCAGAATTAATCTAGGCAGTAAAACAAATTACTCATATGGATACTGCAAAACAAATTAACTAGTAAACAGGAGCGTCCCGAGGCCAGAAGTCACCCGGAGCAGATACCAAATGACATGCGCGGTCATCTTTTTGATACCTGATTTGATATCTTGGTGATGGACGCCTGCAGAGAGAGGAGGGAACGTTCACCCCGCGGGATAAGGTATGCCACCGGGTCCCCTCCTCTCTCTCCTGCAACTGTCAGGCTCTCGGTCCATGACCTGAATGCCTGACTTTTTAGAGGGGGTGACACCAAAATGACTGTCAGTCATTTTGGTGTCACCCCTACAATGGTGTCACCCAGGTGCAGGCCACACCCCCTGCACCCCCACTGCTAGTAAACAAAGATGTTGGAAAGGGAAAGAAAGAGGAAGAAAAGGAGTAAAAAATAAAATGAAAAGGAGAAAAAGAATAAGGATTTTCATACCTCTAAACCGTAATGGTAAAGGAGAAAAAGTTACCTAATCATGGCACAATGTATATCAGAAAGAGTAAGTAAGAGGATCCAAAGTCTGCCAGGGAGACGAGACCTTCTCAAATTTGGACATGGAATTATTTAGCTGCGCCGTGAGATATTCCAGGTTGTGAATGTCATGAATCCTCCTAAAGAGATCCAAGTAAAAAGACGAGACAGGCTGGCGCCATTTCAGTGCTACCAGACATCCGGCTGCCGTGAGGATATGATACGTGAGTTTAGAGTCTGTCTTGGTCAAACATGGAATAGGAAGGCCAAAGACTAAATGGAGCAGATCCTCCAGTACCAGTGGTAAAGAATCTTGTACTTATTCCCCTACAAAGAGTATAGATAGAGGTCTTACTAGCGTTGAACCATATCTCCTCCCAATCCTCCATGTCCAATGGCCGACCCAAGGCCGCCTCCCATTTAAGCATATATTTATGTTAAGGGAAGGGATTAAGAGCTGTTTCTTTTAACCATTGCTGGTAGACTATTTAAAAAATCACGGATTTGAGCTTTAGTGGATACCAGTCCTGAAATACTGTAGTGCTGAAGTCACTGCACGCCATACTTCTGTAATTTGTCATGAGTCTGATACTGTGCACAAAACAGGAGAAATCAGCAATCATTTAGGTAATAAAAATGATTTTATGTCCTCTTGGTGCATGGCTGCATTATTATTGATTGAGCAATGGTGGCCAGCTGGATGCCCTAGAGACCAAGCTCCAGCAATTAAGTATCAGCTCTGACATCCAGCCCATTCCTCCGCATTCTTTCATTCACTACAAGGCTAACCAGGGCAAAGAACAGACATCAGAGGAAAAAGGACCCAGTTGAAAGATCTGAATATCAAACCACTCTGCTGTGCTTGCACTCATACAGCTCTGTGCAACTGCCTGTAGGTGGGACAAACCACAGCCCCACCAAAGCCAGGGTACATCACTACTTTCCATAACAACTTTCTATAGAGGAAAAAAAAGTATCCATAGATAAACTAGTCTCACCTAGGGCATGTTGTACAATGCTGGAGGAAAGGAAACATGACCTATTTATAGCCAGCAGCCAAACTACACCCGTCTAATGTTTCAAGTGCACATACAATTTTCAAAGTGAACGTTCACTTTGCACAGAGGACAGTCTCTTCTTTGAAAAATCCTCGTCTTCTCTTAACAGTTGGTGTTTGCTAAGTAGTCTTTAAAGCAGAACTACAACTTCCTATCCTTTACAGCCAAGGAAGGTGTCATCATAAGAATCTGTTTGGATTGCTGCTGCCATGTGATCAACTATGACACCAGCCATTGGAGGGCTTGAAAGTTCGGTTGAGAACTAAAATAAGCACACTGGCAACCTTGACAGTTGGCATGCCTTAAAGCGAACCTTTAGCCATATCTTTAAAATAACAACAAACACATTGCTTAGTAATGTTTAGTAATGACAATCTACAAACAGATACTTCTAGATAATAGCAGGCTTTGTATTCTATGCATATCTTATTTCTCTATTCTTCCCCAGTCTTCCGACAGTGGCCATGTTTACTAAGGGCAGATTACTACCTCTCCTATTACTTCCTGGATTTCTGACACATGTGACTAGGACATGTGAGAAAGAACATTATCTCAGTGGAGGAAAATGCCTTTCCCTGAGATCTCATGAGATTACAAATGAGATTTCCCAGCAATGCTGGGAACAAGGCAATCCCAGTGTGCATTGCATTGGCAAACTGAAGTAATTTGCTCTTTCAAAGCAGGAAGTGAATGCTTTGCAAGTGTAAGTATTTCATATTCACAGCATGTTACAACTGACATATCTGTTATCATTAATCATCATACATAGAGGGATGCATTGGTAGAATTTGATTTTTGAGTGTAATGGTCCGCTTCAAAACTAACTGTTTTGAGGGATAATACATTGGTGGTGAACCCTTAATATGGCTGGCTGATTTTTTTTCTTTATTTTTTTTATAACAGTATTCATTTTTCTCTATCCCAATTTCCAATTTAAAATTTATGTGAATTTGTAGAACAAACAACCATCACTATTTGCCAAAACACACCAGATGTTGCTCACTGCTTTATAAACAGCGCCGCCTGTGTAAGAGCTCACTTAAGAGCCCTTATGCGTATTTGAATGATGTACACACTATAATCCCTATACTACCTACTTCCTAATTTCTGCATCGCCTCCTTTCTAGCTTCTCTTTCCTAAATACCTTTCCGCATAATTATTTTATTTGCATCGTGCTGTTTTTTTGCCTCAATAACCAAATGTTTTTTGCTGCAACAAAAAATTGTTTTTTACTTTGGCGATGTGCTCACAGAATTGCTAAGCTTTCTTGCCTGAAGTAAATGATATGTTTATTACGCTCTTTTCATCTATATTGTGTTTTGTGAGACTCTCAGTTATTGAAGCTAAAAAGCAGTAATTACAGGACCTGCACAGACACTTTAAAAAATATGAAAAACTTCTAACCGGGGCAACTGCAATCAGCTCGGCTCTGTAACTACCGTATGTATAGCTCGGGGATTTTGAAGCACTTGTTATTTCTCTACAGTCGCAGGAACAGAAACTGTGATAAAATGACTGGCAGTTATTGATATCTCAACAAGAATAGAGACACACTAAGTGTGGTTGCTTCTCACCATGACTCTTTTGTGCTAGGTTTGTTGCAAACCCATTCAGCTAAGTGGTCCCCCCTGACATTAAAATTATAATGTTTAAATTCAATTTTTTCAGCAAAGCTTAAAGAGAATGAAAACATGCATTGCTTACCAGCAGTGCATAGCAAGCCATCTAACATTTGTAGACTGCTGGATAGGAATTAATTATAGTAAACATAGAAGTTAAGTGCTAACCAGTTAAAGAAATGTAATGCAATGTTGCAATTTGAAGTAAATGATATGCACGGAGGTCTCTCAATTTATATTGTTCTTTATAACTTGGATTTCTCCATTTTTCAAATGAAAGATTTTTTTAGTCAGTATTAATAATATACACTGTATGAGTTGAGATATATGTAAACCCTAACTAAATATCATTAGGTTTGTTAAGCCATATTTGTTTTTGCTTTTCTTCATCCTTTGTTGCAGATCAGTGTATTTCTCCTTCCTATGGCCCCTTCCACATAAGTTCCGATCAGCAGGGGATCCATGCACGTTGTGACATCTGTGTCTTACGATGGAGGAAAAATACTGAACTTACTGGACCCAAGTTAGGTCTATCTAGCAGAGTAAACCTTCACGGGATCCCCTGCTATCTGTTTCTGTTTTTTTTTTATTCTGACAACGGCCAGTTCTCCTTCAGACCCTTCTCTGCTGATTGACAGCAGCAGTGGGCGGGTACAATAGCCAGCCTGCTATTGCAATTTTGAAATGGCCAATAGCAGCCTAGCTATTCATTCCCCTGCTATCTGTTGTTGTTGTTTTTTTATTATTCTGAAGGCGGCCACTGTCAGAATACCAAAAAATAAAACAGTAGATAGCAGGGGAAGCATTAGCTACTCTGTTATCTGCTGATTCCCCTGTTATGTGCCATCATTTTAGGGAGGTGCCCTCTCACCCATCACCCCCCACCCACCACACCGCCCCCCGCAGATGGAGACGGCACCTCCCTGAAATGAGTTTTTGCAGGTTGGGATGTCTGCCATTTACATCAGTTTATCTCAGATCCGTCACGTTCAGGTCCACAAAGACGGAACTCTGTTCTGTTTTGTTTTCCGGACCTGAACGGAGTCAGGGGTAATCAGATGCAAATGTACATCCGTTTAGACCCAGCTGCCCATAGAATGACATCGGCTTCAATGGCCCTCCTAGCCTTTCTACTGGTTATTTGCCCTGTAGCTGCACCCAAACACTCACCAACCCACTAGCAGCACCAGAATCACAGATTACATTACGTAATCAGATTTTATTTGGTGCAAATGTCTAGGGGATAGAGGGTTGGGAGTATACAACACACAAAAACAGCAACAGAAATTTCCTCCTCTCTGCATTCTCTCACCTCTGGCACTGGCCAATGTTAAATGCTTTTGTCTCTGCCATAGGCTAGAGTAGAATAGGTGTACCAAACCGCCGTCTTTAAGTATCTTCAGCCACTCTCAAAGAATAGTTGTGGATCTTTAAGCCAAGACCAGCAATTGACTAAAGAGACTCTTCTTCAGCTTTAGCTTCCTACCCCAGGCAGCAGGCCTCAGAAGCATGAACTAGACCTTTCTATGAAACCTTTCTCAGCAGGCCTGAGAGGCAAGGACCTTCTGACTCACACCATCCACAGGCAGCAGACCTGGGAAGCCATGTCTGGACCATTCACACACGTGCGCACACACACACACGCCCTTCTAGAAGATCTAGGAAAACTTCAACTTATAGCATTGCCCCTAAATCGGCACTGCTAAT
Source organism: Nanorana parkeri (assembly GCF_000935625.1). NCBI lineage: Eukaryota > Metazoa > Chordata > Amphibia > Anura > Dicroglossidae > Nanorana > Nanorana parkeri. The sequence continues at coordinate 1,995,662 of NW_017306433.1, forward strand.
CTTTTACAGCCTCCATGCAGCCACTTCCGGTATACATGCATGCACTCCAGTAATTGCTGCACAACATTTCTTAGAGCGAGTTTCCTGATGTTTAAGAACAGTGGAACATGCCTGTGTAATGTGTGTTGGCACTGCTCATAGTTGGCACTCCTGTTGTCTTCATTGGTGGAGTGTGTGACAAGGTGACAACGCAGGAGAACAAGTGGGAGACAGGGACAGAGCGTTATCACCCCAAAGAAAGACCTTATTGGCAGGTATTATTTTAATGAAAGCTGCAAGTTTAACAATATGATATGAGATCCTAGTAATTGGGTTTACATATACTTGATAATTAGTAAGGGTGGTCCAGTATACGATTCCACTACTCTCCCACATGCCTGATGCTTCCTCCATGTGTTTGCAGCCCTTGATATTCCTTTTCTGCTGCATTCAATTTAAAGAAGTACTAAAGGCAAACGTTTTTTCTAGTTTTAAATGGAGTGGTGAGGGGTTAGAACCACTATTGTGTCTTTATTGATGCCTGTGCCTTTCTTAGTGAGATTTACTCTTCCTAACTGTCTTAATCACTGAGCTGCCACAACAGGAATACAGGGGAAATCTTCCAATGGAGACACAGGTGGTAAAAAGAAAAAGCAACTGCGGTTTTTAGTGATGATAGCGAGGTAAGTTTTTTTTGGGTAGTTTGTTGCAAAAGGGTAATCACCCAACATGTTCCTCCACAGAATATAGGCACATGTTTCTGCCTAGATCTTAAGTTTTATATTTCTACAGAATATTACAGCAATAGACAAAACTCTGAGTAGATCTCAGTAGGTGGTCGGGTAGTGCTTTGATATCTTATCACCCTCTGAGGTCTATCAGAAGCTTTTCCCATAGCAGTCAGTCAAATTTCAATTTCCTGAAGTCACATCAGTCAAAAGATCATTTTTGCTTTGACTACTATGAATTACTTCAATTTTCACATCATATGTGCCCTGCTTTCATTTGTACATGTTTACATTATTATTATATACTGTATAAACATAAAGATCATTCATGTTTATCCCTGGTGCTGGTGCTGCTTATGTCAGGGGCAAACAATAGTGATTAGAAGGGGTATCGATAACCTTTTGATATATACTCTCTACTGACTAAACAGATGCAAGATCATTACCGGATGCCTCATAAACGGCCAGCTCATGTCTATTGGCAGCTTTACAAATAATTTTACAGTTTACAAATAATTATTGTTCTTTACACATCATTACTAAATAAGCTCAGACATGTAATGTATAAAGCAGTTCCCTATCCTTGCACTGGAGGGCAGCATTTCACAGAATTTGGTGGATGTGCCTTCGCATCTGTCTGTATAGGAAAAAAAAAAACTTTGCTAATTTGACTAGTCATCCTAAAGAAGTCCCAGCATATACTATTCTGTTATACATTCATTGTAAAATGAATACATACTAGAGTTGTTATTGATAACTCAATCAAAGCTTACTTAAAAAAAAATCCCTTTTATGTAGTTAATGCTGCCTTCCATCTGCCCATCACTTGCAACAACTTCCTGGATTCCCAGTGTGCTTTGTATCTCTTTCCCTGCTGCTTGGTGTGATGCAATCTCCATTTCTCAAGACTACATATCCCTTCATGCATTGCTTCCAGCAAGCAATGATAATGTTACATTGTTCAGATGTTGAATTGCAGTTCATAAAGGCCAGATCTGTGAGAGCTGTGACACCAGGAAGTGCATGTTTACAGAGTGAAATTGTGACATTGCATTGAGGACGAGCATCCTATGAGCATCTTCAATAAGTAAGTTTACAAACGTCTAGATGGATATAGATATTAGGAGGAGGGTAGAACTTATAGAAATTCAATATAGAAATATAGATGTATTCTTAGTTATAAAAAGACAGTCTGCTAGATATTGTTTATCCAGCAACAGACTTCTAAAATATGGCACACGATCAGTGATAAATGGCTGTATGAGTGTAGCACAGGTTCATGTTTACATTATTGATTCCCATCCTTACAAAATGTGTAAAGATGATTGCCATAACTGCAAAGGGTCTAGGATCCAAGGAGCTCAACAGGAAACCTGGATTTGAATTGAAGACGTACGCAAGTGCTCACAGACAACACAAGGTGTCTGCACTTTAATACTGTAGTTAATCTAAAGCTGAACTCCGGGCACAAAACTTTGATTGAAACAGATTCCTCAGTAGCTATGAAGGATATGATATACATTCACTTTGTGTGCACCAAATACATTTGCTAACCCAGTTACCCAGATAGCAAGGATAACTTGCCCCAAACTTGTGGCAGGGTTAAATTGTAATTCTTGTTAAAGGAGAACTATGAGGTGAGTGGTTCTCACTCACCTCATAGTTCTAGCCGACCTGTGACAATGAGACTGTCACAGGTCGGCTCAGTAGATCGGGAGGGGAGCGAACACATACCGGCGTTCACTCACCTCTCAATCTTGTTATGGCTCTCTGTCATGTCTGTGAGAATCTTGCCATGCCTCATGCGATGAGTTTGGCTACCCCTGGTTTAGAGTGAAAATCTGTTGCATCTTCAGTAATAAATCTGTCTCAGAACATAGAAAACTGCCCGCTCTCAAAGCCCCCCCCCCACTTCCCTAAATTTCAGGGTGCAGACTACTATCTGTGTTTGAATTCGGCACTTCAAGTTTCATCTGCCTCCGCTGCAGAGGAACTTACATATCTCAATGGAGCACTCATATAGCCCATTAATGACTTCTTCCAGCCTCATAACGGTAGGTGCATACCTCCATACAAGCCTGGGGCTGGAATGGGATTTACACAATGCAGGAGTTTGTGCATTGTACCTGCAACGCATTGATCACAGTTGCAATGCACTGCAGGCTTCAATGCTAAAATGTAATAATTGCACATTTTTTATTTTATTATTGTGGGTGCATTTATTACATGCTTGCAAAAGGTGAACTATGCCTTTATAGACAGGAAACCCATTTAAATGCTAGTTGTTTTTAAAGGGAATCTAATGGTGTTGGCTTCATTAAAAATGTTTTTTTATGAGTTATAGGATTCCTAGGTTAAAGGGAGAGCAGTGGAGAAGCTGCCTGCTTGGAAGCTGTGTTTGTCTGATTGAAACTTTGGACTACATCTGATAGGGGATGAGTTATGCAGTTGTGTGTCTGAATTCTATCTTTAACTGTTGAATAAAAGCAACAAATGCAGTGTTGAGCCTTTGCAAAAGTACTTTTGGCATTGTTAACGTGTTCCTTCTTTTAAAAATACATTATAACAAACATTTTTCTCACTTGCTTACTACAGTGAAGTTTTTACTCCGCACAATGCTGATCTTTTCTTTACCTCAATCAAATATTCATGGAAAGTTCAGTCAATGGGTTCATTGAAAATTACATTTGCATTTGAGATCCAATTAAATGATGGTACAGGACAGAAGGCAGAATTCAGAGTCCAGTAGGCAGGCTGAGGTCACAATAGACAGAAAGAGACCCAAAAATAAGTCAGAAAGCAGTCACATACACACATAAGCAGAATCGATCAGGTCACAAGTAATCAGGAACAAGCTAAAGACCACTCAGCAATCTGTCTACAGCACACGTTCATTTATATGGGCTATTTGACGGTGAGCGTGCATGATAATGCGCAAATGCCTGCATGCCGATGTGTTTGTGCATGAATGCTAATGCTTGTGCGTCTGAACAGTAAAGTTCTTCTGCACGTTAATGTGCACCTGCCTGCTAATGCACACCTGCCTATGATCCTGCACTGGTCTTCTGGAATGTACTGAACCTTCCTTACATACAGGCCAGCCTTTCTCAATCAGTGTGCTGTGGTGTGACGTATGGCTTCCTCAGGGATGCCTCAAAATTTGGTGGTGGTGGGACTGTGATGTGAATGGGGGAATGAAGACTGAGATGAAGGGGGTTCCTGATGTAAAAGAGTAACTCTGATGTGAAAGGAGGGACTCTGATATAAAAGAGGGGTGTCTGATCGGAAAAGGGGGCTCCTGAGGCAAAGGGGGCTACTGATGCGAAGGGGGAATTTTGATTTGAAGGCGGCACTTTGATGTGAATAAGTAAACACACTTTTTGTGTGGAGTCCCCCTTAAAATCTATGGCATTTTAGACTGGGGTGCTTTGAGATTTTGCATACTTTTAAATGGTGTAATGACTGAAAAAAGGTTGAGAAACACTGATAAAGGCAAAAACTAAGAATGAAGCATAGCTCTAGGAATTAACTCTTGTAGCCCAGTACAAGGCCAAGGGAACATTTATGATTTTTGTGTAAAATATTTTCATATTCCACAGAAACACAAAGGGAAAATCATTATGCTTGTACATATTCCTATACAGGCATAATGAAGGTGTCTTTAGACATATGCAGGGTTATTTACAACAGGGTGAGGAGTTTGGAGAAGGCAGGAGAAGTGAACAATCTAGGCCACATAGATGATTTGGAAAAATTCTCCAATTCAGCTCACTTTCCAGTTCAGCTATATTGTCCTAGATTGTTCACTTCTCCTGCCTTCTCCAAACTCTTCACCCTTTTGTGAAGAATCCTGATAACTATTTTTTTTCTGTTGTAAAATCAATAGAATTGGATGAAAGTTTGAATCCGTAAAAAGACTGTGTGGCAATGTTAGTTTTATTTGGGGTGTGAGCTTTATGCCTTTAGTTCTTATGTGACTATATTTATTTGTATGTAACAGAAACACTTGGCTAGTAAAGGGCACGTTTGTACCTAAGTAAACGGGGCAATTAGGCAACCCATGACTGTTCTCTCTAGAAGAGGAAGTTTCCATCATATGGTCATTTCCAGAACGCATAGAAACTGGAAAAGCCAGAGCATGTCTTCCTGCAAAGAGGTACAATGTGGCATCAGCTCTGACAAGTAAGAAATTCTGCTTTGTGGACCTGAACACAAGGTCCAGTCCCTGTGAGATAGAGATGTCCAGCACCAAACATTTATGCCCCAAAACCATGTATTTAGTACTATTTGCAAACTTTTTGATTTCATGATCCTGTCTTATTATCACATTATCTGTGTTGGGAACGTGGGGCTGTCTAAAACCACTGCATCCAGTTCTATTCCTGATTAAATCTTCAGTACACATAGCATGTTTATATGGTCTTCCTGCAGAAGCTTAAAAGTTTGTTAACAAACCAGCCATGCATGAAAAAAAAACTTTCACTTCCCAAAATCGTTTATGGCAGCATATAGTAAGTATTGATCTGGCTGATACAATATAAATACACAGCTCTTGACTAGAACTGGGAATTTCCACCAGTCTGTCTGTATTCCATTTTAGTATATGCTAGGTGTGTATGTGTTGCTGAGGGGAGCCCATTCTCAGAAATGCCATCCGCACAACAAGAAATCTTGAAACATGATAGCAAATCTGTAACAATAAACTTTACAAGACATACCTTTTAAAGTTATTAAGAGCATTCTGGGGCACAAACCTGGCCTTTGAAATGTAGGCCCCATCTACCTACGCAAGTTAAAATCACATTTATACTCATTAGTAGTGATGAGATTTTATTTTTTAAAAGTGTTTTTTTCATTGATACATGTCCCCCAGGGCAGTACCCGGAATAAACATATATAATCAGACTTCTGTATGTATATACTGTATATGTATATGTATATATAGATAGATATATATAGTCTATATGTATATAGACTATATATATCTATCTATAATCAGACTTCTGTGTATATATATATAAGTTATAAGTCTATTATAACTCTCTATAACTCTCTATCTATCTGCTGACTGTAACTAACTATACTAGAACCCTCTCTATCTCCTACAGCACACTACATGGGGCCGCGGTGTCAGCAGCCTTATATAGTGTGCTGCAGGGACTTAGCTGTGAGACATGATTGGGCAGAGTCATCGTGACTCTGCCCAATCATGGCTCTACATTTGTACTGAGCCCTGATTGGCACAGTCTTGCACCTGACCTGCGGTCAGGTGCAGGACTGTAGCCAATTGCCGCTTCGGACGGCGCAGTGCATTGTGGGATGTGCCGCGGTCGAACAGACCGCGGACATCCCATAATGTTCGGTGTTCGGCGAACGCTCGAACATGCTATGTTCGAGTCGAACATAGGTTCGACTCGAACGCGAAGCTCATCCCTACTCATTAGGACACTATGAACTAGTTTAATATGGAACAGTATTTGTGAACTGTACTATGGCTTCTTTGTCATCTGCCATGGAATTTGGTAGCATAGCACCAGGGATAAACTGAACCATAAGATGTACAGCTAAACAGCCAACTGAAAAAAAATTAGCGTCGAATGTCCCTTACATTTTGGGTTTCCTTCCCCAATTGACTTTTCAGCTCTTCTAATCTTTTATCCTTCCCTCACTTTTTTACTTGACTACTAGTTCTTCCTATCTAAAGGTACCCTATCTCCCTCCTCCGTATTTTCTTTTCAGACCCTACTGAGGCCCCACCCTCACTTCTACATGTTTAGATGGTTGTTGGAGTACTGTTGCAATCTTGTCATAATTAACATATTATTTTGATGGATTATGAAATGAAAAATAACACATAGTCTACATTAGAACATTAAACATTTTTATTATAAAAAAATCTGTTATGTATAATATACGCTCTAAAATGTGAGGCTCTGAGGACATCCTGAAATATGTCAACTAGACACGTTGTTCTTCATGTTGTGGATACTAACCAGAGCCGCAGCTAGCTCCTTTTGCGCCCGAGGCAAGAGCAAAAAAATGTGCCCCCCCAACAGGCATGTGGCATCATGTGGTGTCATATGCCCCGCCTCCAGGATGTGTATTTTTATTTTTTTTATTTTTCGAACTTTTTTATTATTCTTTCTTTTTCTTTTTCTTTTCTTACTGTTGGGGGGCATTGGGGAAATATCAGGGATCTAAACAGTCCCCAGAGTCCCCAATCTCTTCTTCTGCAGCCTCTGTTCTGAATGAATGGAAAGACCAGAGGCTTCCCATTCATTCAGAAAATATTTACTATAAACCAGTTTCTGAATGGGGAGAAACCTCTGTACTGAGTGCTACTACGCATTCTGAAACTCATGAATGAACAAGAAGTGATGTAAAGCACTTCCTGTTCATTCATAACTGGGGACACATAGTACTATGTGTCCCCAGTTATTTACAAACACTGGAGAGGTCAGCTGATCACTCCAGTATTTGCTCTACACAGAGAGGATCGGTAAACCTCACTGATATTTATCTATCCTCCACTCTCCATCCTGAGCCGCTCTGCAACACACAGCCTGAAGCTTTTTCTGGGATCTCCACTGCTCTCCCCCGCCTGTATGGGCAGAGACAGTGGGGATCCGAGGAGAAGTGAAGCACTGAAGCCGACGGTGGGAGCGGAGGAGGGAGCTGTTAATTCAGGATAGCCGAGCGGTGAGAAGAGAGAGCCGGCAGCTGTTAGATCCTGGCCGAGTGGCTCTCTCCTCACCGCTCAACCATCCTAAAGTGATAGTTCCCTCCTCTGCTCTGCCCGCCGGCTTCAGCGCTTCACTTCTCCTCGGATCCCTGCTGCCTCTGACCATAAAGGCGGGGGAGGGCAGTGGGGATCCAGAGTAGAAGCTGCTGCCCCACTTCTCTCTGCCGCGCTGAGCCCTGACTGTGCCCCTCCCCGCACCTGCGTCTGAGGTGAGTGCCTCAGTCGCCTCACCCTAGCTACGGCCCTGATATTAGCCCCTTGTATACTGCCTTGAGTGGGTTTGGCTGTGCAGTGGCCATTGGGCTATCCAGTGGATTCTTGGTTGTATTGCATGACATATGGTTCTGTATGGCAATATGCCTGATATATCAAAGTCAGGGTAAGATTTCTCCAATTTCTTGTGGATTCTTTTTGTAAAGCTTGGATGCTATATAAACGCTATCTGCCATTATATGGACATTGCCTTGAAAGCTATGTTTCTATTGCCTCTAACAACAAGGTAGCCATCTTATATAGATCTGTACCATTTGTATGGTGTTATCCAGCACCTATGCTTCAGATCTAGGATTATGGCTCTATATGCTGGCATTGCATATATAGGATGTGGTTCAGATTCAGAATCTAGTCTGATATTAATGGCGAATCCAGCACTTGAGCTAGCCACCTTTTGACAACATTCCACTTTAATGAAATATATCCATATCGATTATATCCAGCCATTATTATTGATGTTGGGGCAGCCTGGAACTACACTATATTATTTACAGTCTAATAATCTATTTGAAATCTGGGAAGGAATTGGCATCTAATCTATCATCCAATCTTGTTCCTGTTCTGTTCTTGACTCTTTGCAGTTGGGAAGTTCTTTTGTAGCAGGAGACATGAGACTCAAAAGGTACAAAACATATAAAATAGCATGATCAGGTCCATAAGGGTTATCAGTAAATCCACCAAAAGCTACAGAAAAACAAGGTTTAATAATCCCCCCACAAACTGTTGTTGATCCACAAAAATAGGCTTGTTTTTGATCCACAAAAATAGGCTACATCAGGGGTGGGCAACTCCATCCCCCCAGCTGTGCATTAACTATAAATCCCAACATGCCTCTGCCTCTGGGAGTCATGACTGAAACTGTCAGTCTTGCAATGCCTCATGGGACTTGTAGATCCACAACAGCTGGAGGGACAGAGTTGCCACCCCTGGGCTACATGCAACTCAAAGGTCTTATATTGGGTGGCATCGCCAGCAAAGGCATTCCATGATTCCTAGATCACAGGCAAAAGAGAGTGAAGAGGACTAATCCAGTATAGAAATGTCTGAATCAAAAACTGAACTACTTATCATTTTGGCTATGATCTGTGTATGTCTTCCCTCTGTAAACTACTAATCCCACATCCCAATGTTATGAAGATGCGGAGAGGAAGGCATGTTTGAATTCCAGCTGAATTCCAGATGACAACTGCACACTGTGGAGGAGTTAGCGTAGCCACCAAGAGACAGTAAGTGTGTTGTTCACAAGATTGCCAGATGAGGATAAAGTAAACACAACAACAACAAAAAACTAATGCAGCCTGCAAATCTAAGAATCGTTAAGTTGTAATATATTCAATTTTTGTTTTGGGGTTTAGATACACTTTAATGTCTGGACCTGTCCATGGAAATTGAGGCAGCTGGCAACTATGCATATGGGCTGAGATTATAAATGGGAGGAGTGTCCCAACCTCCTATGTGATCTGCTTAAATCAGTGTTGTCTGTATTAATATTAATGATCTAAGCCTTTGTTTTGTGTTGTTACTGTTAAGGCTTGGAGCCTCAGGGCCGTATTATACTGCACTTCCAGTATTAGCCTTTGATTAAAGAGAAGTGTATCTAGAAGAACTGACCAGACCAGTTAAATTAATGGTCAAGTAGAATTGTGCCATACCCTGAAGCTACCAAGCTGGATTTTCAAGTTGATCATTTGACAGTCATTTTTGTATGGCTCATCATGTCTAGCTTGCAGAATCTATATATGAATAGAGTTTCGGCAGAAATAGAGAATAGAGAAAAGGGTCAATTAAGTACACTCTCTTTGAAGAGGAAGTAAATACAGAATTTGTAAGGGTGGCTGTAGACCTTAGCATGCCTAATATGCAAACATATTCCATATTCCATCTGTCCCCAACCATAAATTGCATAAATCCACCCAAATTAGTTATTTCATGTTTGATGAAGACTAATAAGCTATATCTCCTTTTGGTCTTTGGGGTTTCCTTTGCTGAATTCCTCCTGTCATAGCTAATGACTCTGTTCTCACCCACCTTGGAGTGTAATGTTTTCTGCAACAAAAAGACTTTCCACCTGCCTGCTATGGAATTCTCTATAATATATACTGAAATTCAAAAAAGAGAGGGATTCCTGCATAATGGCTGCAACAGGTGTGCAGATCTTAGAATTCAACTAGAGAGGTCTCACCATCGTAATGCCTGAAAGATAGTAAAAACCTGGACTAGAAACTACTGAAATATCAGTTCTGAGTATATTGATCCTTTCAGCTGAACCCCGGGATAAGCAACTATTGTCTAAATACAAGAGATATATGTATTATTACCTAAATCTTGGTGTGCTTCGTGTATTTATTCCAGATCTGTGCAGCAATCCAGTGTGAAACTTTCCTTTTGTGCAGGAGCTTCCTGTAATAAATAATAGTCACTGCTGCTCTCTCTGTGTGCAGGTGACCAGTCTTGTATACGCCCTTTCCTCTAGTTTTTTTGCAGGCAGCCTGTGGTGGATGGAGCCTGCTGGGTCCCTCCCACAGTTCTGATCTCTCTGGAGGCTATGTACAGCACAGTTATGATGTCACTGCTACTCGTACTCTTATGTAATAACTGTGTTTGCAAAGGCATTTGGTGCACACAAAGTGATATATACCACACATGTGACGTTCTGCCCTAACATTGACTAGTCGCTGACGGCCACAATTCGCACGTTCAGACCCAGATTTTCGTCTGACAGTCTAGTCTTTAAACACTTTAACAACAGCTTCTCTTGAACATTTAACAAACTCTGCTGTTTTGCTGATACACGCTCCATGGCTTGAGCGCCAACAATCATCCCACGTTCAAAGGCTGTTAAATCGCGTTGTTTACCCGAATCTTCAGGGGAAAAAATCACTTCTACTGTCGTGGTAAACAACCTGCTTCCCTATTTATAATGGTCTGGCCCTCTAGCAACTTCAGCGCGAAATTATAGCTAATTATAGCTAATTTGCCTACAAACGTCAGGTGGTCATAATAATATAAATAGAGAAGATGGATCTCCACAGTTGGAACACAGATAAGAATAGAGGCCTAATAGGGGTTCTAGCTATTCTCAATTCTATCCAAGACTGAAAAATTATTTTTTGGTTTTACACAAAATTCTTCTCCCTTCGTTAGCGATGTCTCTTTTTTCTGTTCTTTTCCTTTTTTCTCTCTTGTGTCAGAAAGATCAGCTGTAAATGACTCAGCTTACCTATTTAGACTTTCAGATTTACAAGAGCCACATACACCATTCTGCTGTATGTGTGCACAAAAAGCTGCAATGTGCAATTGATGGTTCGTCTTGAAGCAGTAGACGCCCTTCTCTTGTAGCTTATACTTCATTTTATTCCATTATTTGAACCGCCAGTGTAATGATAACAACTAAAGATGCACATTTATTTTCAGTACAAGCTGTTATGGATGTTTCTAGACCTTGGTTTAAATGTAGCACAAGTATGGTTTAAAATACACAGTAGTAGTATTTCTATGAAGACTATGTTATTCCTAAAAAGGAATTTCATTGGTGCGTCACTTATGTTATTTGAAATCAAATGTGTATTATGTCCAGGATGCCCTCACACTACAGGAAACATGCCAACGTGCATGTAGAGCCTTCGGGGACGGCAGAAGTTATAAGGCACTCAATCAACACACGCATTAGATCACTTTGGCAATAAGAGTCAGCTGTAGAAAGAATGAGCAGCATTAATTATAGTGTGCATGTGCTTGGGAATATCAAGACATTGTGGTGTCAACCTCATTCACCGTCAGGTTCTTATACTGTAGTAGAGATAAGCTTCTGTGGCATGATTTGTATATATAGCCAGAACCAGAACTTGCTAAAATGATTTTAAATGTACCCTTATTTGGACAATGCTGAAAGAGTACAGGACATACAAAAAAAGAGCATGGCCCTGTAGCTCTCTACCCTCCATCGTAAAGATGATTCCACTACTGTGACTAAAGCGGTTCTATATGATAGCTAATGCTACATCACACTGTTTTCATGGTTTACTTATAGTTTCAATCTACCTCACTGAATAATATGTAAAAATGTTACTAATTAATCTACATCATTCTTGTGATACTAGTCTTCTCTGTAACTTATTTATCCAATTATCAAGTGATAGGGTCTGTTGTTAACCCACCCCCAGCCCATTTATATACAGAGCACTCCTCCACTGCTATGCCAGCGCTGTTCTGAATACACAATGCTTCTGGGAATAAGGGAGCATGTGATCTCCTGCAAGGGTACTACCATTGTCACTGGAGGAGGATGATGTCATCAACCCTGTGTCAGCTTCGATACCATATGACACAAGTTTTGACCTCCAACATTGTAATTAAGTAGGGGTTAGCAGATGGAACCATGGAACAAAACAGGCCCATTCAGGGCAAAATGATGTAGAGGCCACAGAATGGAAACACAGTGCATCTGACTCTCCTGGAATTGTCACATGCTAAAGATTCTGATAGACACTGGCTGCAGTGATTCAACAAAGAGAAGAAAATCGATACAGGGCACTGGACAGGTATAATCCCCGCACTATTAGGACCAACTGCTTTGGCGTTTTTTGGAGGGCAACAACAGTGTAGCTTGCTTGCACTGCTAGCAAGTGAAATACAGCTTTTTACATGTAGGCAAAGCAACAGATTTACTTTAATGCCTAAACTTACCTCTCTTTTGCTCACCCACAGATCTATTCAGCTGCCAGGAGCTAAGAAAATACTTGGTAATTCCATGTATGCAGGAACATATCGCTCAATCTGTCACTGTTCAGGTGTTGGTGATTGGCCAGTGCAGTCACATGGAGACAGGTAAATTCCTACTTCTTAGTGTCAACTCCAACTGTAGCAACTCGAAGCTTACATAGGACCACCTGTTCGCTCTTAGGGGTTCAACAGAGAGATGAGGAAGCAAAGATAGGGTGAGTTTGTTTTGCTAGGCATTAATGTAAACCTCTTTTTTTTTCCCTTGAATATCATGAACATTTGTGGCAACATGCAATATTCTAGCAACACTGCATAGCATTTGGGTGTATTCTGATTAACTGATTTATCAAGGAACAGACAGTTGGAAGAGTTCTAGGAATGTCCAAGTTGTGTCAATCATTGAACAAAGTAAATCCAAGCACATTGAAACAGATACCTAAAGGTATGTTTCCTAGATGGGAAATGCAGTGCCTGTGGCCACAGACCCCAATTGAGGTCTCAGGAATGGATCTGATTCTGGGGACCCCAGCTTTGCAATGTGCTATACTGGAAATCACATCTTGTTTGGTCCAAGAATAATATTGAAATGACAGGTGAGTGCCAAAGCAATGATAATGGCGCCATGAGCACCCTAACTTAAAGTGTACATAATCCCTAACTGTGTTATGTCAAGGAATCTAATCAACCCTTTCAGTTCTTATTGTGTACAAAAAATCCCCCCTTCCCCTTCGATATAGAGATGAAGAGAGGGAAGGCGTTTAGCAAAAGACCTCTGGGTAGGGCTGACACCATTCCTTAAGATTTCCTTCTAGAAAAGGCACTGTGTTATTTCACAACCGGTTATTAGGAGCTGAGTTCTTTTCTGCCACAACCAACAAGTATTTTTTCTGTACTTGCAGGGTCTTTAAAGAGTCAAAACATAGGCAATGTGTATTGTTATTTTGCTCTGACACATACTTTAAAATAAAAATGTATCACAGGCCTAGAGAATGTGTCTTCTGTCTGAAAATTACTTATATACATTAGTATATAAGCTTAGAATGCCTATTTTTCTTTATTTTTTCATTCTCATGCTCTGGATAATATTAGTTAGAATCATATGACTGTCTTTTCAACAATTCTTGTTAATTTTAAAGCCATTGGTTGTTTCTCAAACTTCTCTGGCTGTTTTTTATTCTCAGTTACTATCATTTGTGGAAGCCTTAACCCATGGGATATTCTGTAGACTCATTTCCAACATATATGGAAGCTTTAATTTTGTAGATGTGCTATCAGAATCATCTCTTCCCTAGGCCCCACGAGACCCCAGCCTGGCTATAATATTCCAGGATACTAATGTATAGAGTTTCTCTTAGTCATTAAATTAGAAGTGTATTGGAAGAACACTTCCTAGTGTGGAAAATGTAAAACCATCTACAACATAATCTATATTCTATCAACAGCAAGCGCACAATCACATTGGTTAATTGCTCACGGGATTAATATTTTCCTTGCATGAACTGAATGTATTTATTCATGGAACAATAAAGTGCACGGTAATGGCAGCATATCCTGAAACTGGAAAAGTACTGGAGCACCAGTACATCCTTACGTCGCTAAACCGGTCAAATATAATAAGGGACGCTTATGAATGTTGGTAACTCAATCCATTTGATAATAAAAATTAAATTGAGATAGATGTGTACCTGTATTGCTAACCAAAATTCCAAGAACTAGAAATTCCAATACAAATACTGTCTTGGATATTGTCGATGGAGATGGGGTGTATGCTGTTGTATTTCCGGAGGCCCTGGTAGTGCTAGCAGGAAATTTAACAACACGGGTACATTGAGGTACTATGTGGTGCATATTATTATTTATTACTTAAACATACGGCGAAGGAGGAATTCAATCACAATGATCCTATGAAGTATAAACAAACGGTGGGTCTCCTATACTAATTCAAGTATATAGCCACCTATACTTCTGATGAAGCCCGGGTGGGGAGAAACGCGTAAGGAAGTAGCGTGATGGTTGTCTCTTTTTAACTCGGCTCTTGGACTTCTCTATGCTCGGGTTTGCTACACACCTACGAGTGCTTCAAGCATGATACCATGACTCCTACCATGGATACCTGTTGATACTCCGATATCCTCCACATCCATTGACTGACTGTCAGCACTCTCTGCGCAAGATAATCATACGTATACTATGAGCTGATTTGTGCGGCCGTACATTAAGTCTGGAACCCATTTGGAGGTTTCCCTGCTGGGACTCCTGGGATACCTGTATTGACGCGGTTGGTGTCAGGTGATATATCCTCTAGGGTTCATCAGCTATTCATTCAATGTTTCACTATTTTTCACACTCATGGAGATGTGACATGGATTAAATCCTTTGTTCTGGATGTATAGAATATCGTGAGTCTCTCCTGTTCGTGTATGTGTTGATTATATATGGATTTCCTTTGATTGCTATTACACACCTGTGATACTTGGATAGTTTTCAAATAGACACAAGGAGTCTGTGGAGAGTGTTTTACATCATATACACCTGCTGTATTGCTTGATCCATAGCGGATTCCGATGCTTTTGAGGCCCATATGTTTACTGGATTCATCTTGTTCTATGGATAGCCAAGTGTAACAGCATTTTCATATGCTGTTTTAAAATGCTTTTGCCTATGTTTAATAAATTATATGTATTTTAGTATATAAATCTATAGTTGCATTATTGGTATCATGGTGGGATCTCCTTTAAAGGGGACATGTGATATTATTACATGTATTATAGGGGACATGCATTATTTATTACTCTTTTTATTAGTACAGGTTTTCTTTAAAGTGTGACAATATTATTTTGGATCTTGGTAGTGTGTTTCTTTATTCCAGTGCCTCCTTCAGTTCCTTTGCTATACCTACAAGCAAGTTAACATGCACCTAAGCCAAGACACCCCTCCCCCTTCCAAACTTCATCCTTCCCTTGCAATAACATCTTCCTGTAGAAGCCTTACTTAATGAGGTCAGTAGAGGCCAGCAGTGGATGGTGATCTCTGCACGCAGCACCTCTTGTTATCTCTGTAATATCAGCTGTTTAAATACATATGGGGCAGAAGGTAGTAAGAATAGATGCAATCATTTACTGCCTGTCTCCGCTTCTCATACCCCTGGTTTGAATTTGTAAAATGCTGTGCTTCTCCTCCTGTCTCAGGGTAAAGAGAAATTCTAGAGAGTACAGTATGCTTAAGTCATGCACCTGGAACTAGTATGCTTATTGAGAGTTGAGACATTTCAGACTTTACTGGCTGCATGTTCATTCCTACACATTAAAGTCCAACCTTGGGCAAAAGCAGGGGTTTTAAACAAAAAACAGCTCTGGCTGCAATAGCCCCTCATTAATGCCAACTATATTTTCATATGATAAGGTTTCACAATCCAACAACCAGCATATTATTTAGTAGAATGAAAATAAAATTTGTTAGATACCAAATATGATATATAGTTTAAGTATATATTTTGATTTCGCTTAAAGCTTTATGTGTCTTATTAGCCTTCTGGACCTTGTTATATAAGTGTCTTTGGTGTCTAACGTATGGGTATCTTCTTTTATATTAGTGTAATCACATTTTTATAAGAGTATAAGGTATGGCTCTGGAAGTGCAATTTTAGGTTAAAAAAGACAGACTCACAAGTGTGTATTACTGAGCTGCATTAATAGACTATTTTGATAGGAACATTTATGACAGGGCCTCATCAGAAGTCCTTTGCAGACTCTGTACATTATAGTAGGGGTGTTCTATCTCAATGTTCCATGAATGCCTAGCACAGACATGAGATTTAAATTGAGATCTAATTGTTTATGTTACTGACTTGCAAATTCTGGGGTAAATGATGGTGGCACAGTGTTTCGTACTACTCCCCCATTTTCTCCACATATTTTGTGGTACATCAGACCTCACTATCATCACACTGCCCTTTGAAGAGGCCCTCCACCCTGTGCTCACATAGAATGTTGCCGAGAGCAACACTAATGTTACCATTTCCTGCATCATTGAGGATCACCCACCGCTGGAGACAATTGGAGGAGGACTTTGTGCATCATGAGACCAGCTACAGCTCGCGGTATACTGAGACGCCGCAGCTGAAGCGGATCCCGACAATTATGTCTGGATCCGCCCAGCTGCGCGACTGACAGCTGGCTCTGCCTATCTAGCGGCAGAGCCAGAGGCACCCGCCCCCTCCCCCATCCATTCCGCCAGTCAGCGCTGGAGGATCGGAGCGGGGAGGGGGGAATCCAGCCCCTCCCCTGTCACGGCAGAGAGCCGTGACAGGATCGAGAAGTGAGTGAGCACCGGTATGTGTTCGCTCACTTCACGATCTACTGAGCCGACCTGTGACAGTCTCATTGTCACAGGTCGGCTAGAACTATGAGGTGAGTGAAAAGCACTCACCTCATAGTTCTCCTTTAAATGGACAAAATGTTGTCATGCCAGCACTTACCTTAAATGATGTTTCTTAATCCGATCTTCTTCTTTCTTGTCCTTTTCATCTGTCCCTCCAGCGCTGCGGCGGGTCTCCGATCCAGCGCTGACTCCTATGGGCTTGCTGGCACTTCCTGTCCCACGGTGTCTGCATGCAGGTGCACGCGTCCATAGACTTACCTTGTGTCTCTCCTCACGTCCCAGCCAAAAATGTGATCTGCGCATGCGCCCGCCCAAAGATGCTTAGATGCTTTGCGGACGCCCGAGATCTTTCACATTTTCGGACGGGAGCACGCGGGGAAGACACCGGTGAGTATTAACCCTTTTCAAATCGTTTTTTTTTCTTTTGACACTTTTTGCATATATCTACTGTTTGCTAGCAGTAGATATATGCAAAAACACCAGAGGCTTTAATTATCTTTTAGGAACAATTCCAATATAAATGGCACTGTGCCTGTTCTTACTGTTCTTCTCAATCTGATACTACAGGCTGTTCACATTGCAGCACACACCCTGTGCTTTGGTGTGTGGCTATAGCACAAGCTATTTGTTATATGCCATTATTTTCCAGCCCGACCTGCTGATTATCTTCCTCTCCCACTTACGCTGCAGCAGAGGTTTGCGGCTCATGTTTTTTGCATGAGTCTCTGTGCTTCTTGAAAAACAATGCTATTTGCAATATTAGTGATTGGACTGTGTTAATACTGCATTATCAGGCTTGGGCACGCACCTATATATCAACAATTACAAGGCCCTTACCAAATCTCCCAACAGCAATAAAAGATTGGCTTATTAATGTTGAGAGCTATGAGCGCAGAGAGCTGAAGTGAACCTCAGCTGCTCCCTCCTCCTATCTTCGAATATAGATTTTCTTCAGCCCATTAACCAAACTGAAATGCATCATGTTTTCCTCAATGCCATTCACTATACACAAGGGAAGCCTTGCTCCAGCTTTCCCCATACATAGGTTTTTAACAGGCTGGTATCTATTGCCTGCTATCTGTTGAAATATGTATGCTAATTATACAATTACCCTGATGTTCTCCTGCTACTTCTGTTTTTTGGCATAATCAAAGAAAAGTTTTCAATTCTTGTATAAATGGGATTTGTGTGGTGGAGAATTCATTTTACACATTTATCTCTATTTCATAGGGAAGAAAACATTTCTATAGGGAATTAGGGGCCAGTGTTTCTTGGGTTTTGTTAACAGAATGTATCTGCTAAAAATGTGGCAAAGACAGTCTGCTTCTTTGTACTTGCTAAATGGCTAAATGGCTTTTACTTGTGTGCATGTAATGTGATTTTGTTATATACCATTTTAGTAAATTTTATTTGCCATCTTTGTCTCACTGGTGAAAGTATAATTTACCTCCGTAGATATAGCAGGAAGTGAGAGGAAATCTTTCCACAGTGAGATTAATTCTCTATTAGACAGTTGTCACCACATCAAGTGTCCCCATTGGAAGATTCCACTTTTATTTCTGTTCCAGTGGCTCCCAAGTTTGAATTTTCCTATCACTTTCAGTTCTATGAAAATGGTCACCAGGACAAATAGAGAGAATGAATCCCCACAGCAGGAACACGGGCAACATTGAGAGGGTTGCTAACCCTTCCCTACTTCAAAAGTAGTACTGTCCAAAAGGAAAAACATAGCTTTAGATACACTTTAAAGTGTATATAGAGTCAAAACTTTTTTCTTTGTTTTGGAGTGGAGAAGTGCTGTCTATGCCTCCGCTTAGTAATCCCACCCTCTCATTTTCTGCCAGTGACCATTGTCACCAGGGCAGAAAGTGATATGAAATTCATACTATTTTCAAAAGCTTAAGCACAGTTTTGGCTTAAAGTGACATTAAACCCTCAGATTTTTTTTAACATA
>NW_017306434.1:0-45398 GCF_000935625.1 Nanorana parkeri
GGCTTGATAAAGAGGTCTTGTACCTCGAAACGCGTAGCCAAAACTCCATCCTACGGACCGCAGTGTCCGTCAGCATTGAGCCCACTGCCAAGACAATCTAGCAGCACGATCGCTCATTCAAAAGATACCGCTACACAGCGGCACTCCTGCTCCCGTTCAGCCGACGAGTGACAGCCTGGCCAGCTGCGCTCTCATTGCACCTGACGGCGAGCCTCACGGCAAACGTCATAGTTCACCCTGCCCAACTGACCCTCCAGCCACATCAACCACAGACGAACAACAATAGATTGACCCAGAATCATGTAGTCCGTTCTCCACACCCACACCAACCAGCCACCGATGCTGCCCAGCACACTAAGCCGACACACTGCTTTCAGAGCTCTACCGTGAAGACTCCAGCTCGTCCGTCTGAAACCCGTGCTCTATACCCACAAGGACTGGTCAGAGTTACTCCTGAGCGTTCTTATCAACTGTAAGATTTTATCCCCTCTTCCAAAACAGTGAGTTTTCATTTTTTATAATTCTTTTAAAGGTCGTACCTATACCGTTCCAGCAAATCCCAGGGTTGCAGCGCTTCTTTCCACCTTTCTTTCACGTGCCAGATACCACAGAATACCCTCAGAGGTCTAGTGGAGTCCATGCATCAATGGGTCGGGGCTGTTTTGGCAGCAAAAGGGGGACCTACTCGGTATTAGGTGGGTGGTCATAATGTTATGCTGATCAGCGTAAACGCATTGAGCTGTTTGCCTGGAGTCCCTTGTTAACTTATACATATCACAGTAATTGTTTTAGCTATTTTTTACAATAAGAAAAATCTAAGTTGAAAAGAACTGGAAACAAAAAGACGTCAAGACGTATTCGGCTTTATTTGCAGATGCGTCTTCTTGAAAAAGCAAACTCAGCACAAGTTGGCCACAGAGACACCCTGAAGCGGGACTATCACACCTGCTATATGTGACCGCTGGAGTGGGCTAATGATATCGCTGCCAGAGGCTTAATGGATTCACCCTTCAATGATGTGGAAATATACCCTACTACACATCTTTTCAACTTAATAAAAATGCCCACTTCTCATAATGAGGTTTAAGACCTGTTGAGAGGACATCAATGAAGTGTTTATATAAAAAAGGAACCCTACTTTATGTTTAACTCTAAGAGATATCAATGACAACTGCCCTTCATTTATTAATCTGTTCCTAAAGTTGCTTTTACAGCAAGCAGTGTAAGTCCTCTTTCTCTGTTACAGCATTTGTTATTGGGCTTCCCATGGACTTTACAAGTGGCCATAATAATATACATTACAGAAGCATGGTCCACTGTTGTCACCATCAGCAAACCCACCTTGAGAAATGCCATGCAGTCTTTGCTGGAGTGCATGTAGTTAGCAAGTGGCTGCAGGAGATCAGCAGCACTGCACTTTAAGAATATGTTGACACTGGCCAAAAGAAGCTAGGGCTAGAGACAGCTGCATGGACAAAGCCATAGGTGTGCTAAACTCTATTACCGCATCATGCAGCAAGCACACCGGATCATGGATGGACTCAAGATTTGAACTACATGACTAAAACTGGAAAGTTGGTCATCACACCTCTGTGACCTTATTGGACATCCCATTACTAACCCATGGCCAATAATATGGAGTGGCTCCATCATCTTTTTACAAGATTTTGGAGTGTGTCTGGAGGAATTTGTGCCCATTCAGCCAAAAGAGCACTTGTAAGGTTGGGTACTGATGCTGGGAAAGAAGACGTCACTTGCGATCAGTGTTCCAAAGCATCCCAAAGGTGTTCAGTAGGGTTGAGTTCAGGGATCAGACTACTCGGGTTCCTCCACACCAAACCATGTCTTTATGGAGCTGGCTCAAGTTCCTCCACACCAAACTCATCATACCATGTCTGTATGGAGCTTGCTCCACATTCTTCACACCAAACTCATCAAACCATGTCTTTATAGAGCTGGCTCCAAGTCCTCTACACCAAACTCATCAACCCATGTCTTTATGGAGCTGGCTCAAGTTCCTCTACACCAAACTCATCAAACCATGTCTTTATGGAGCTAGCTCTAGGTCCTCTACACCAAACGCATCAAATCATGTCTTTATGCAGGTGGCTCCGGGTACTCCACACTGAACTCATCAAACCATGTCTTTGTGGAGCTAGCTCAAGTTCTTCCACACTAAACTCATCAAACCAACTAGCTCTTTAGGGAGCTGACTCCACATCCCCCATACCAAACTCATCAAACCATGTCTTTATGAAGCTTGCTCCAGGTCCTCCACACCAAATTCTTTAAACCATGTCAAATTGTTACCACAAGGTTGGAAGTGCATAATAGTCTATTATTGACTTGAACTCAGCTGAACTCAATAATTGGATATCTTTTTTGGCCATACAGTTTACTAGCTGGTCCATGTTAGAACTTTAAACAAGACTCGACCCTGAGGATCCATGTCTTTATTTACCTGACATGGTGCACCTGACCTCAATATTTTGGGGGGTGTCCATATAGTTACCTTTTTCTGAGGTCCCCAAACCAGTTACATGACATGTTGGGTTCTTATCCTCTTCAGATATCTGATGGTGGGTAGTCCTTGATGATACAGAGAGCTTTGTGCATCATTGCACTGTGAGTACAGGATGCCCTACACTAGAAATTCAAATAAGACTCAGCCTTGGCGATGCCCATTCCTAATTACTCTAAGAAAACCTCCCCATTTTAACCCTTCCAACCCCTTATTCCTGGCCCTCTCTCCTGGAGTCCCTGGCTGTCCAACACACGGCAGTAGATTCTTACACCTGCAAGGAAACTATCACAGGCTGGGCCGATGCACATCCACAAAGGGGACCTGTCACCCCTTAACGTTTTTGTATTGATCAGGAGTTCCACTTTAAGCGAGAAAACATTTACCCAGTGTGAGAACTGTGCTGGTTTTTCCCATCAAATCATTACTTAGTGACTGCCTGCCAATGTATCTTCCCTGTCCTGTGGCTGAGGGCTGACATTAATGGTGATGAGAAATATATTGATGCGATACAGGAAGATGTAATATCTGTGTGGTCTGCACAGAATTTTACTCTCTCCTCTGCCGGCTTTCCAGGCCGACTGGTGTCTGGGATCAGGCCAGATACTGATCTTATGAATGGGAGGGGGAGCTGTCCGTCCGCTGTAGATGTTAATCCTAAAACACTGTGACAGGTGAAGAATTTCAACGTTTCATTCAACTAAGTGGAATAAGAGTGTCGCTGGGATCAGGCCAAGTGTCTGAGACAGAGATAGATGGACAGGTAGAGAGATAGATAGATAGATAGATAGATAGATAGATAGATAGATAGATAGAATATAGATAGATGTATATAAGGACACCTAATGTTAGGGGGCACTTTGATGGGGACAACTAATGTAAGGGGGCACTCTGATGAGGACAACTAAGGTAAGGGGGCCTTTTGATAGGGACACCTAATGTAAGTGGGCAATCTGATGGGGACACTTAATGTAAGTGGGCAATCTGATGGGGACACTTAATGTAAGCGGGCACTCTGATGGGGACACCAAATGTAAGGGCGCAATCCGATGGAGACACTTCATGTAAGGGGCAATCCGATGGGGACACTTAATGTAAGGGGGCACTCTGATAGAGATAGCTAATGTAAGGGGGCACTTTGATAGGGACACCTAATGTAAGGGGGCAATCCGATGGGGACACTTAATGTAAGGGGGCACTCTGATGGGGACACCTAATGTAAGGGGGCAATCTGATGGGGATACTTAATGTAAGGGGGCACTCTGATGGGGACACCTAATGTAAGGGGCAATCCGATGGGGACACTTCATGTAAGGGGTCACTCTGATAGAGATAACTAATGTTAGTGGACACTTCGATAGGGACACCTAAAGTAAGGGAGCATTTTGGGGCACACACATGAGATTGGAACCTCCATATTAGGAGAAGGTTACTGATCAGACCTCCATTAAATTTTTAATAGAGCTTTGCTGTCACTAAACACGGAGTTCCACAGAGAGGTTCTCTGAGAATGTCTGAGCGTCTCGCAGTCAGTGTTACCAGTTCCCATTAATGGAAAGCCGCTCATTAATACTTCCGCACTGAACGTTCGCCTCCATTGTGTCTGTGCTACAGATGTGACTTTTCACACAAAGGAAAGTTGCACGAGCCGCACACATACATATATAATTTTAGTCAGCAGCTACCTTGACTGCTGCAGCGAGAAATAATGGCTAGCCTCTGAAACCTCTTATCTGGGCTGTTATTAATAATATAAAGATTGTGGATGTGTACATCAAAACAAATAGCACCGGGAAAAGCTATATTACTTCAGAGAGACATGCCAGGGAAACATAATGTTCTATAATCTTTTGTAGCATTGTCGTCTTGTTATAGTGCTGTCTTCTTTACCCACCGTGCAAAGAAAAGGAAGAAAACAAGGGAAAGGGATATTGATGTTAAAGGATAGCTGGGTGAAAAGGTGCCGATGGAAGTTGCCATCCTTCCGCCACCGGGCCGCACTCTGGATCCAGGTCGATGACATAAGCGACAGTAAAGCATAAAGTGTATCTAAGGCGAAAACTATTTTTTTTCATTGTATATAGCAGTGGTGGCGAACCTATGACACGCGGGGTCTTCTCTGCTGGCACGCGAGCCTAGGTTCGGATTAACATATGGGCACTCCTGAAGATGTGCCTGACCGTCCTATATCGCCTTGGTATGTGATCCAGGCCAGCCAAAATCAGGCAGCGGCGGCCCTCAGGCATATTAGAGACCGCTCGCTGGGGCCTCTCGGAGCCGTCATAGACAACCTGAGAGCCGCAAAGCCCCCCAGAGAGCCCACACAGCACTCCTAAGAGCTACACAGCTCCAATGAGAGCCAGTATAGACCACATGGGAGCCGCACAGCCCCCCTGAGAGGCCATATAGACCATTTGAGAGCCCTTATAGACCACCTGAGAACCACACAGCCCCCCTGAGAGCCCACACAGCTCCCCTGAGAGCTACACAGCCCCCTGATAACCCGTACAGACCACCTATCAGCTTGCAGAGTCCACCTGAGAGTCGCACAGCCCCCATGAGAGCCCACACAGCACCCCTAAGAGCTATACAGCGCCAATGAGAGCCCGTATAGACCACCTGGGAGCCGCACAGCCTCCCTGAGAGGCCATATAGACCATTTGAGAGCCTGAGAACTGCACAGCCCCCCTGGGAGCCCACACAGCTCCCCTGAGAGCTACACAGCCCCCTGAGAACCCATACAGACCACTTAACAGCTCGCAGAGTCCACCTCAGAGTCGCACAGCCCCCCTGAGAGCCCACACAGCGCCCCTAAGAGCTACACAGTGCCAATGAGAGCCCGTATAGACCACCTGGGAGCCGCACAGCCTCCCTGAGAGGCCATATAGACCATTTGAGAGCCTGAGAACTGCACAGCCCCCCTGGGAGCCCACACAGCTCCCCTGAGAGCTACACAGCCCCCTGAGAACCCATACAGACCACTTAACAGCTCGCAGAGTCCACCTCAGAGTCGCACAGCCCCCCTGAGAGCCCACACAGCGCCCCTAAGAGCTACACAGTGCCAATGAGAGCCCGTATAGACCACCTGGGAGCCGCACAGCCTCCCTGAGAGGCCATATAGACCATTTGAGAGCCTGAGAACTGCACAGCCCCCCTGGGAGCCCACACAGCTCCCCTGAGAGCTACACAGCCCCCTGAGAACCCATACAGACCACTTAACAGCTCGCAGAGTCCACCTCAGAGTCGCACAGCCCCCCTGAGAGCCCACACAGCTCCCCTAAGAGCTACACAGCCCCCTGAGAACCCATACAGACCACTTAACAGCTCGCAGAGTCCACCTCAGAGTCGCACAGCCCCCCTGAGAGCCCACACAGCTCCCCTAAGAGCTACACAGCCCCCTGAGAACCCATACAGACCACTTAACAGCTCGCAGAGTCCACCTCAGAGTCGCACAGCCCCCCTGAGAGCCCACACAGCGCCCCTAAGAGCTACACAGTGCCAATGAGAGCCCGTATAGACCACCTGGGAGCCGCACAGCCTCCCTGAGAGGCCATATAGACCATTTGAGAGCCTGAGAACTGCACAGCCACCCTGGGAGCCCACACAGCTCCCCTGAGAGCTACACAGCCCCCTGAGAACCCGTACAGACCACTTAACAGCTCGCAGAGTCCACCTCAGAGTCGCACAGCCCCCCTGAGAGCCCACACAGCGCCCCTAAGAGCTACACAGACCCAATGAGAGCCCATATAGACCACCTGAGAGCCGTACAGCCCCCCTGAGAGTCCATATAGACCATTTGAGAGCCCTTATAGACCACCTGAGAACTGCACAGCCCCCCCGAGAGCCCACACAGCGCCCCTGAGAGCCGCACAGCCACCCTGAGAGCCTGTATAGACCACCTGAGAGCCTGTATAGACCACCTGAGAGCCTGCAGAGGTTGAAATTGCAGGGTTGGCACTTTGAGATACATAAGTTGGTTTAGAGATCCACTTCGGGCCCGCGGGGTCAAAAAGGTTCACCATCACTGGTATATAAAGTAGGAAAGGTTTAGACTCCCTATTGGGTTACTTTGTCCTCCTGGGGAGATTTCTCTTCACTTTCTGTCATGGACCCGCAACAGGAAGTGAAAGAAAATCTCAAAGTGAAGGAAATTTCTGATCTTAGTTATCGTCAGAACATTTGTCTTCATTGGAAGATTTCTTGCTTTTGTGACAACTCTACAATTTGGGATTTCCCATCATTTTATGTTTCATTTCAGGACCAACAGAGAGGGTGAATCTCCCCAACTGGGACGCAGGAAGTGATAAAAGTTGTCAGATGGTCCAGCCCAGGGGGTGGGCAAACTCCGGCACTCCAGCTCCATTAGGGACTCCAAATCCCATGAGGCATTGTAAGATTCTTACAGCCACAGGCTGGACTCCCAGAGACAGATCCATGATGGCATTTGTAGGTTCACAGCAGCTGGGGGGCCGGAGTCGCCCACCCTGGTCTACACACTCTCCTGTCTATACTAAACCAAAAAAAGTTTTTCTCTACACGCACTTTAAACTATATCTCGGGCCAAGAATAAAAATGTGATATATTGCAGCTTACTGGTCTTTAGATGTGGTGGCTGCATTTGTTTCCTTTTTCTCCCCTGGTGATCCTGTCAGAAAAACACTTCCTGTTCTGGGGTGACAACGCTCACTCACTGCCCTGTATCCATTGAGGAACACTGATGTCACCTTAGGATTATGCAGATAGTGTCCTGACCAGGATTTGAACAGGGGATCCCAGTGCTGCAAGGTAGAAGTTGCTAATTGGTGAGTCAATGTGTTACTTATATGAAGAAGGGGAGAGAGGACGGGGGACAGCGGAGTAGAATGGGAGGGAGAAGAAGGGAAGGGAAGAGAAGGAAAGAAAAAGGGAGGGAAGAAAGAGGAAGGGAAGAAAGAGGAAGTGAAGGGAAGGGAAGAAAGAGGAAGTGAAGGGAAGGGAAGAAAGAGGAAGGGAAGAGAAGTTAAGAAAGGGGAAGGGAAGAAAGAGGAAGGGAAGGGAAGAAAGAGGAAGGGAAGAGAAGTCAAGAAAGGGGAAGGGAAGAAAGGGGAACGTAAGAAAGAGGAAGGGAAGAAAGACGAAGGGAAGAGAAACCAAGAAAGGCGAAGGGGAAGGAAAGAAAAGGGAAGAAAGGGGAACAGAAGAAAGAGGAAGGGAAGGGAAGAAAGAGGAAGGGAAGAAAGAGGAAGGGAATAGAAATCAAGAAAGGGGAAGGGAAGAAAGGGGAAGGGAAGAGAGGGGAAGGGGAGAAAGGGGAATGTAAGAGAAGGGAATGGAAGAAAGAGGAAGGGAAGGGAAGAAAAGAGAAGAGGTTTATAGATCATTGGTTCGACCTCATCTGGAGTACGCGGTCCAGTTCTGGTCACCAGTACTAAGAAAAGATGTCCTTGAGTTGGAAAAAGTCCAGCGAAGGGCAACCAAACTAATTAGGGGTATGGAGGACCAGAGCTACGAGACGAGGCTACTAAATTTAAACATGTTCACATTAGAGGTGAGGAGATTAAGGGGGGATATGATCTCCATGTACAAAATGTTCAATGGTGGCAGCAACATTAGCGATAAACTGTTTAAAATTAACTCCATTACAAAAACTAGAGGCCATCACCTAAAATTGGTGGAAAAAAAATTCCAGCACAAGGGGCGAAGGGGGTTCTTCACGGTAAGATCAGTTAGGGTCTGGAACTCACTGCCACAGGCGGTGATTTCAGCAAAGAATGTGGAATTGTTCAAGAAACTTTTGGACGATTTCTTAAGGGACCGTAATATACAGGGGTACAGGTACTCCTAGAATGAGATCCTAATAGGTTGGACTTGATGGACTAATGTCTTTATTCAACCTCAAATACTATGTACTATGTAACTATAGAAAGAGGAAGGGAGGAGAAGGGAAGTAGGGGAAGGGTGGAGAAGGAAAAAGAAGAGAAGGGAAAAGAAGAGAAGGGAAGTAAGGTGAAGAGACGAGGGGAAGGGAAGAAAGGGGAACGTAAGAAAGAGGAAGGGAAGAAAGACGAAGGGAAGAGAAACCAAGAAAGGCGAAGGGGAAGGAAAGAAAAGGGAAGAAAGGGGAACAGAAGAAAGAGGAAGGGAAGGGAAGAAAGAGGAAGGGAAGAAAGAGGAAGGGAATAGAAATCAAGAAAGGGGAAGGGAAGAAAGGGGAAGGGAAGAGAGGGGAAGGGGAGAAAGGGGAATGTAAGAGAAGGGAATGGAAGAAAGAGGAAGGGAAGGGAAGAAAAGAGAAGGGATGGGAAGAAAGAGGAAGGGAGGAGAAGGGAAGTAGGGGAAGGGTGGAGAAGGAAAAAGAAGAGAAGGGAAAAGAAGAGAAGGGAAGAAAGGTGAAGAGAGGAGGGGGAAGGGGAGAAAGGGGAAAGGAAGAGAAGGGAATGGAAGAAAGAGGAAGGGAAGAGAAGGGAAGAGATGAGAAGAGAAGGGAGAGAAGGGAAGAAAGGAGAAGAGAGGGGAAGGGAAGAAAGGAGAAGAGAGGGAAAGGGAAGACAAGAGAAAAAAAATAGGTGAGGACTGGAGAAGTTCAGCACCAGTGTGGGGACTGTTCGTGCAGTGGTGGTTGGGAAGCCTGGTGTCTGCTCTGTCCTTGCAAGGAGTAAATGAGTGCTAGAAATTACACTAAACAGCTAGGGGATAAGCCAGGGGTAGGCAACCTTGGCACTTGAGTTGCTGTGAAACTACAAATCTCATCATGCCTCTGGGAGTCATGCCTGTGGCTGTCAGTCTTTCAATGCCTCATGGGACAGCAGCTTGTATGCCAAGTTTGCCTACGCCTGGGCTACAAAATAAAGAATCCCTGTGACAAGAGATACCTGAAATATCTGTAGAGGAAGCCAGTTTATTATGTATGTTCCTCAGCACCATCTAGTGGCCATAATGCAGTATGACATCACAATACATTCAACCTGAAAAGAAAATATATTAACGTGCTTTTTTATTATTCGCACAAAGAAAACGTTCACAGCTATATACATTGCAAAGCGCCCCGCCACTAGACCCCGTAGTAAACAGGTCAGCATGACAGCCAGTCAATTAGCATTATTTCGGATAGAGATCACAGCAATGGAAGCCTTTCAAGGATGTGACTATACAATGGTTTTTTTAATCTATTTGCTTGATTTATTACATCCAGCGCTGTTATTTTTTACTTTGTTTCTTTTCAATTGGGTAAATACGACTTCGGATGTCCATAGGGGCTGGAAACATCACAGTACTCACATCATGATGTATCCGGAGTTCTCCTTTAAGTCCCCCTCTTGGTTTCATATTCTGTTTCTGCTCGGCTTTCTTTTTTTTCCTGTTGCATGGTAATTACTGTGATATTTTCTCACATCTGTTTCCCGTGTTCCTACAGAGGAATTGTGTTTATAGTGGCCGCCCCTCATTAGTGCAGATATCCAGGCTGTACGCCGACACCGTTGCCGTATTTGCCATTTGCTGCCACGATTAGACCTGCGTAGACCACATTTTACTTCTCATTGCTTTGACGTTTATACTCCCAGCGTGCGCCCTGCGTCAGACTAATTCTAGATGTTATGCGGAGCTGTGCTCTACTTTTTTAGGCAATGGGTCTTACAGGCAAAGCTTAAAGGAGAACTATGAGGTGAGTGCTTTTCACTCAGCCTCATAATCTAAGCCGACTTGTGTCAATTAAACTGTCACAGGTTGGCTCAGTAGATCGGGAAGTGAGCGAACACATACCGGCACTCGCTCACTTCTCGATCTATCCGTGCAGAGAGCCGTGACTGTCACTCACGGCTCCCTGCAGAGATTCCCCTCTCCGAT
Source organism: Nanorana parkeri (assembly GCF_000935625.1). NCBI lineage: Eukaryota > Metazoa > Chordata > Amphibia > Anura > Dicroglossidae > Nanorana > Nanorana parkeri. Next base: position 10,346 of record NW_017306434.1, read on the forward strand.
CCTCCAGCGCTGACTCGCGGAACGGATGGGGGAGGGGGCGGATACAGATGGCTCTACCTCTAGATAGGCAGAGCCAGCTGTCACTCACGCAGCTGGGTGGATCTCGACAGTAATGTTGGGATCCGTCCCGGCTGCGGCGGTCTCAGTATACCGCGAGCTGTAGCTCACGGTATACTGAGCTTTGGGTCATGGGAGGATGCTAGTATATGTCCTCCCGTGACCCTTAGGAGAGCTATGGAAAAAAACACTTACCCCATAGTTCTCCTTTAATTTTTAACCCTTTAACTCTTAACAGAAACTCTAATTGGCACAAGCAAGCTTTATCTTCATCAAGCACCTATCTGCATGTTTCCTAAAAATAAGCAATATTAATTTCCTATTTTTAATACATTTTTTTAAATAATTGTTTTTAATAATAAAATAATGTCAGTACTGAGAACCACTGATTCGAGAAACGAGTGAAAAGCTAAAAATAAAATTTAAAAAACAGAAAGTCATGGAGCACAAGGAAGAAAGGGAATTGTGCGGAGGGACAGCATGGCAGGGGGAGAAGGGGTTGAAAATGGGAAGGAAAGGAATTAGAAAAAAAGGAGTGGTCTCCTTCCTGATAGGAGACTAGTGGGAGAGGGTGGGATTTCCATGGGTGGGGATCCTGGGGATGAGGCAGGAAGAGGCCAGTTTGAGGAATCTTTCAACAGGAGAAGGTAATTCCCGCCCGCCCCAAGTGATGCGATGTCTGTTAAATTTCCGAATGAGTGTTTTTGTTTTCTGTCTAGGTTCCAGTTGTCTTCGTCACGGCAGTCGTGGGCGGTTTGGGGTCCTTGAAGGTAGCAGGGATGCCGCAGTTTTTTATGCAGAATGTTTTTGGGGACCCATCACAGGTGTGGGTGTCCGTTTAAGTGGGGCTCAAGGGTCGAGCACATATTTTGGGCTGGATGGGTCTACGGTTGACAGAGAGACGTCCCCGAGGCGGTGGTGTTGCGGCTGGGGACCCAGTACTAGGCATCTGAAGCGGTAGACACATTTGGTTATGGGGCGGTGTTCCTTTTCTCTTGTTACAATATGTGCCTTCAGGGACCCGGAAACCTGGGGGACGTAAAACTGTTGTTGTTTACACTGTGTTTTTACCTGTTTGTGTATTACAGAGAATATCTTGGTTTATTTTTGTACTGAAGTTTTATATTTAATTAAAGAAAACAAGTGGCTGCTGTGGCCTTTAAACTCCATATAGGTCTGGCGTGTTTTATTTGGGAACAAAAGAGTGGAAGTGTGGTGGGGGAGCAGGCCACGGTAAGCAATGGTGTGTTGCAGGTAAGAACGGTACCCCTCTAATATACCCTTGTCATGCCCTTTGAACCAACGTAAGGCTGCAATGCTTAGGCTGCCCACCTTGAGATTTGACTGCCAGTCAGTGATGCTCTGGTGTTCCTGACACCGCTCGGACTATAAGTCGACCGACAGTGAAGTTTTCATATGTAGATGAGTCCCGAGCTTCACCCCCCCTGGGGATTCGCTGACCGTCCACCTCATTAGTGACCGGAGAGCCAGGGGCAGGCTTTAATGTCAAGGCACTCGGCTTCCAGTATTCAAACTGTCAGTAAGAAAAGACCAGTTCTTCCAGCACAGAGAGGGAAGAACTTTTCAGCATGGCTTCCAGAAAAGATCACTTTTATGTGCCCTCTCCAACATGAACGGAAAGGCCTGCCGGAGGCGAAGGAATCACTGCAGATACCTTTCAGGTTTCCAACAAAAATTCATCTTTTAGCTGTAACCTTCTCTAAGAGCCGTCTGCCTGTACTTCCTGTGGAGTAGAACTTGAATATCCTTTGCAAGAAGCTCTCTTGATGTCAGTGTGCTGGGATACAGAATGTGAGAATTTAAAGTAGAAGAACTTCATCCGGCTTTTCAAAAAAAAAAGTCAGCATACAAGTTCGGTAGCCAGGGGCGCCATTAGAAAGCATGGGGCCCCGTAAGCCCACCTGACAGGCCCCCCCGCGCCCTGCGTTAATCACATGGTTCTGGTTCTGCACTACACGCATGGCACAACTGCATTGCACCGTGGTGTGCCCATAGGACTTAAAGTGACATTAAACCCTCAGATTTTTTAACATAAACCAATACTGTAATGTGTGCCTTACTGTAATCCATGGTTGTTTCCCTTCTCTTTGCTGCTCTTCCTTTTAAATCCTCATGTCTCCTCATGCTTGGGGAGAACTTCCCTTTGCAGCTGAGTGCCTCTTCCTGTAGTGCTGGCTCAGGTTGCAAACGTATACACAGACACCGTGTATCCATTCCTGAGACAAGGCAGTCTGCTGCAAAACAGAAGTTCTGCCCAGCATGAGAACAGATACAGATTTAAAAGGAAGAGCAGCAAAGAGAAGGGAAACTTTTTTAAGCTTTTTAAAAAGACACACAGGGTTATTCACAAAAGGGTGAAGAGTTTGGAGAACGCAGGGGAAGTGAACAATCTAGGACAACATTGCTGAACTGGAAAGTGATCTGAATTGGAGAATGTTTCCAAATCAGCTATGTTGTCCTAGATTGTTCACTTCTCCTGCCTCCTCCAAACTCTTCACCCTTTTGTGAATAACCCTGACAAACTTACCAGGCCAAGAACTCCAGGTCTGTCTTCCTCACACCCTATTATTCAAAAGGCTTCTGATGTTCCTCTCCACCATCTTGCATTCTGGAGCTGACTGCCTCTTCCATTGAAGTGCAGGCCAAATTGACAGGGCCGGTATGGGTTGGTTATTTGAACAATAGCTACAGTAATTGTCGCCATCAAAATAACGTTTACATTTGTTTTACAGTCATATAATAAACACCCCGCTCTCATTTCATACTTTAGGCTAACAAATGGGTGTAATTGTACAAAAATAAATAATAACATATGTTTGAGGCTAATAACATTAGCCGAGTTTGTGGGAGGAGTCGGAGCCTCCAGGGCCCTTAAACATGGAGGGGAAAAGAGGACGCATCTGCTGCTGACTTCCGGCGTACCCTCCCACCCATCCCCATTATTATTACTAGTATTATTTTCAAATCTTACTTGAGTACGCCCCCTTATTTGGCGTACTGACCATAAAAATCATGGCACACCTCAGGTTGTGTGGGGTAGGGAGGTCAACATGGCCTTGGTTTGTATCACGTACAAAGGAGGCAACATGCGGGGCCCGCGAGATTCCGAACACAAATATTTTTAAACTGTACTTGTCTTTTTTTTTTAACACTGTGCTGTCTTCTTTAAAATGTATTTCTTTCCTAGTGTACAGCAACATCACAGGAAAATAAATACCGTGACAGCTGGAGTGATATAGTTTTGTTTACTAACAAACCTCATGTGATCTTATTGTAATTTGGTGACAGGCTTTGCGACAGGCCTACTTCCATGCCCGGCTGATGTCTCCCACCATTTTATCTCTTAGTGGTCTTGTACCCACACATGTTGTCAGGGAAGCCCAGCAAGCAGTCACAGACCAGGTACTGTGAGAGCCATTGCGCATGCACGTGTGAGAAGGTTTCATGCTAGTAATGCTCGTAATCGTGCCTACTTTTACCGCGAAGGCGCTCACGCAGATTGGCGTGCACATGCTCACGTCTAATCATGGCGCAAAAAAGGCCTATTTAAACTCACATCCTGCATGCACTCAGTGCTGAGAGTTCTTCAGCTAGTGTCCAGCGTTGATTCCTGATTGTTCCTGTATCTGACCCGGCTTGATGCTCTGACTCTGCTGCTCTCTGCCTGCTCCTAACATCGGCCTGTTCCACTACTCTGTCTCTTGTCTGCTGAATCAGTACCGCTTATCCTGCACGGCTTGACCTCATCTTGTCCTGATCCAGCTTCCGTCTTCTGATTCTGTACTGCACAGCTCGCCATTTACTGACACGGGCCGGCTCTGACTCCGCTTAGCTGAATTCCTGATATCCTGCATGCTTCTGGCTGGCTACCTGCCTGGTGCTTCACTCCGGGGTCTTCAGCATCTCTATCCAGTGGCACCCGTGCTTCACGCAGTCAGTTCGGCCCGGTTCCACTCTCAGGGGCGCTCAGACCCATGTTGCAAGGGAAGGTCCTTCTTGTCATCTCAGACTCACATTAGATACGTGACACATGTTATGATTCTGTATAAGCTTTTATTTCAGTACAATAAGCTTTTCTCTCAGTACACTATCCCATGGAGTTCCGTATGGGAGTAAAAAAAAAAGATAGGGGTTTTAACCCTTCCCCACTCTATACAAACCCCCCCCCCAAAAAAAGTTTTTGTTACACCTTAAGGACTTCTATGCTGGCGAGAACTTGGCTGGTCCACTTTATTGTCCACGCACGCAAGATGACCTATTTTGTGACTTAAAATGTTATGTATAAGGTGACGGCATATGTGCCACCAAGGCCAGCACGAGTGAAACGGACCATTTTGAGACTACAAATGATTCTCGTTATATTATGCAAGCAATGTATAAGGTTGGATGGGATATTTCGAGTACCAAATGCTGTACTTTAAATTTTTCAACCTAATAATTATGTAAATGTGTGTGATTTTGTGTGGAGTGAATACGTGTGAAGGTTAACAGTCGTCCTGTTAAGTTTATATGGAAACTTGTAATTCCAGTACATTGGTTCTGTAACTCTTATTTATCTTCTATTAGCGTAAAATCTTTAGGCTGGGTTCACACCTAGGCGTTCGAATATGCGCGTTTGTTGTGCGTTTCGTGATGCGAGTTTTTACCGCGATTCGCAGTAAAAAAAACGCGCAACAAACGCACGTTTCCGAGGGCTACTTGGCTGTATCCCAATGGAAACGCCTGACAAAAACGCCCCAAAGAAGCTCCTGTACTTCTTTGGGCGTAGGACGTTTTGTAGCGCGTTCATACGGCCTGTAATACACCCAGGTGTGAACCATACCCATAGGAAATAATGGGATTTCCGTGTTTGAGCGTTTTGCAGAGCATTCGAACGCGCTACAAAACGCCCAGGTGTGAACCAGACCTTAAAGCCTATCTCCAGCAAGGGCACCATCCTACTAGAATGTAGGTACCCCCTCTACCTAATACTCCAAGTAAACCAAATGTCTGATTTATTATTATTATTTATATAATAATAATAATAATAAGGATTTATATAGCACCAACAATTTGCGCAGCGCTTTACAATATAAGGAAGTCATTACAATCACAATACAATTCAAGACAAGATGGTAAGGAGGGCCCTGCCCCTGAGGGCTTACAATCTAAAAGGGAGGGGGATCTGAATCCATGGTCATAAATGATATGTGGGGGCTTGTAAAACAAGTTTGCCAATGTGCGCGGAAAGCTGTCCAAGACACACTACCTTCCCGGACCATACCAGAAGAAGCGCCATGGAGAGTTATGTCATGGTGGTAAAACTGGTGTTAGAGGTTTCTTTTTGAATGGATGGGAATGATTGAGGGGGATTGCTTTTGGCGGGAGATGGACCTTCACCCCATTTTAGGAAGAATTGGTATTTCAAATTGGAGAATTGAAGCTTCCTGGTTTTGGTGACCCTATCTATTTGCTCTTTCATTTCACTGATGTTTCCTAATGCCCTGTCATCAACTCTGACCTTATCCAGCTAGGTCTACCATCTCTTGCTTTTCCATGGACAGCATTTCCAAGGTTTGAAGATTTGTCTTTTGGAATTGTCACTGATTTTAAAATGTAAAACTGTATCTTGAAGCCCATATGGGCTAACACTTTACTGGGGCATTAGCCAAGTACCAGTAAGGTACCTCTAATGATAGGTGCTCTATTGGCAGCTGTTGCTTCTTTTTTGAAAAAATGTAGTTAAATCTAGCCTCTGCCCGTGATGTTACTGCTGAAGTTCTGGTGGCGAAAGTCGGGACTGGAGCACAGTGATCACAGAAGGCTGCTCGCTCTGCAGCTCCTCTATTCCTAAAACATCTTGTATTCTTTGAAAAGAATACAATGTGTTCTGTGATTGGACAAGGGGACAATCTTCTCTGCTGGCTGCGCCCGAGGCGAGAGCCTCAGTCACCTCACCCTTGCTACGGCCCTGTGGCACCGTACTGCACTGCAATGTGCATGCTACTAGTGAAGCCGACCTTAGTGTATGAAATATGATCATTCCAGACATTGAAAACCTTTATCCTAGATCATGTGGAAATGCCAACCAATGACAAGAACCCTACATATGAACTGCTCAAACGTTTTAAAAAGAGATTTAAAAAAAGTTGAAGCAATGTCTAACAATCTAACCTTGCATGCCCTATGTGTATAGACACATAGGTTCACACAAATAGCCTTATCTATTGGTCAACTAGGACCCATGGCATTACAAATGTGTTACTTGGTCATTAAGTGAATATACATCGAGATTCTGCATCCATCGTCTTTTTAATGAACTTTATTTATTACAAGGCTCAACTTTTTCGACTCACGGCTAAGTTACCCCCCTGAAACTCCAGAAATCCTTGGTGATAATTGAAGCATCAGCTACAAACCTTATTGCAAACATTGCAGTCACAAAATAAATGTTTTCCAAGCTTTGTAGCATCTGGAAAACTTTAATGAGCTGAATCAGATTAGGAGAATAAGTATTAGCAGTTGTTATTTCCAGGAAAGCCAGTTTCAAGCAGATATCAATGCAAAAAAACAAAACAGTTCTCCTGGTTTAATTGCAGCTAGGTCAACTTCGTGCTTTTTTATATAAATCTCCATGAGCTGCCAAGAAATTATTCATTTAAAAGCTTCACCTTGTACTAAACATTCCGTTTGCAATGCAACAGGCCTGCAATTGTGTCCAGGCGACATTATACTTTATGGCTAAAAGTTTGTGGACACCTGACCATCACACCTATACAGTATGAGCTTGTTGGAAATCCTATTACTAAACCTCCCTCCCCTCTTCTGGAAAGGCTCTATATAAGAGTATTGAGTGTGTCTGTGGGAATTTGTGTTCATTAAGCCAATAGGAAATTTCAGAAGTCAGGTACTGACTTTGATCAAGAAGACTTGGCTCATATTTGCTGTTTCTAATTAATCCCAAAGGTGGTCAGTAGGCCTGAGGTCAGGGCTCTGTGCAACCTGTGCTCTATGGAGCTGGCTCGAGTTCCTCCATACCAAACCGATCAAACCATGTCTTTATGGAGCTGGCTCAAGCCCCCCACACCAAACTGATCAAACCATGCCCTTATGTAGCTAATGCCATATAAAACTCATCAAACTGTCTTTATGGAGCTGGCTTGAGTTTCCCCACACCAAGCTGATCAAACTGTGTCTTTATGGAGATGGCTCAAGTTCCTCTATATCAAACTGATGAAACCATGTCTTTTTGGAGCTGGCTCGATTTCCTCCATATCAAACTGATCAAATTGTGTCTTTATGGAGCTGGCTCAAGTTCCCCCACACCAAAATTATCAAACAATGCCCTTATGTAGCTGACTCCATATAAAATTCATTAAACTGTCTTTATGGAGCTGGCTTGAGTTTCCCCACACCAAGCTGATCAAACCATGTCTTTATGGAGCTGCCTCAAGTTCCCCCACACCAAACTCATCAAACTCTGTCTTTATAGAGCTGGCTCGAGTTCTTCACCAAACTGATCAAACTAAACTAATCAAATTGATCAAAGAGGAACTCAAGCCAGCTGTTTATGGAGCTGGCTTGAGTTCTTCTATATCATACTCATCAAACTCTGTCTTTATGGAGCTGGCTGGAGTTTCCTCACACCAAAGTCATCAAAGCATGTCTTTATGGAGTTGGCTCAAGTTCCCCCACACCAAAATGATCAAACAAAGTCCTATGTAGCTGACTCCATATAAAATGAATTAAACTGTCTTCATGGAGCTGGCTTGAGTTCTTCTATACAAAACTCATCAAACTCTTTCTTTATGGAGCTGTCTCACATTCCCCCACACCAAACTGATCAAACTCTGTCTTTAGGGAGCTGGCTGGAGTTCCTTCATATCAAACTCATCAGACTGTGTCTTTATGGAGCTGTCTCGAGGTCCCCTACAGCAAACTCATCAAAACATGTCTTAATCGAGCTGGACCAAGTCCCTTCACACCAAACTCATCAAATCATGTTCTTAAGGAGCTAGATTTGTGCACATGGGCACAGCTATGGTGGAAACAGAAAAGGACCTTCCCCGAAATGTTACCACAAGGTTGGAAGTACACAGTTGTCTAAAATGTCTGTACCTGTAGCATTGCCAGTATTTGGTGGGGAATCCACAAACTTTTAGCCATATAGTGTATAATTGTTCAACTGGAAGAAAACATTTTTTTGGCCCCAAAATTTAACAACAAATTGTTCCCAGAAACAGATACAGCGGAATATTTAAAGGCAAATAAAGACGCAAAATGATTGCTTATCGAACAGAACAATTTAACCCTTTTCCGCTCTATCTAAAACAAAATGTTTTTCCTGGGCTTACACTTTAATATATCCTCCCCCTTTGCAAACTCTGCTCTTGCATTTGGTAAGGTCATCAAAATGTTTTGTACCTTTTCCTAAATCCGTTTGGTCTATAGGTGGAGCTCTTCCATTAATGTGAAGGGATAACATATTCACTTTGCCTGGAAGCTGTAGGTAGGAGTCAGCTGCAGGATACAGGGGATGACTTGTATGATTGCTGGTTTGCTGACACATATCATATGTCAGACCCTGTTGTTATGGTTTTAAAAGCTGTTGTAGATTGTTACTGAACTCCCTGCAAGGTTCGCTGGTAGCTCGGGCACCCACACACTGCGATCTATATGGATGAGACATGGCAAAAGGATTATATGATTTTGGATTATAATGTAAAAAAAAGAAACCATGTTTTAAAGGAAGACGTCAACGTCGTGGATTAGTATATTTTTTATAGTCACAGCGCAACCAAAAATGTAATTAAAACTCATGGACTTGCACATGGTAGTATAGGACTGGTGATCATTTTTAATGAATACTGTTACGACAGAACCCAAGTCATACATTGAAATCCAGCATGTGTGCACACAGAGAACAGTTCAGGTTTGGTAATCAAGCTGTTCTGTTTATTGAAAAGTGCTGCAAGTTTTTATAGTGTAAAACGAACAGATGCGTGTAGAATAGCATGATACAGACAGGTACTGGGATAGATAACAGTTGACAGTATAATTAAGGAAACATTACACAAGAATATTGGTTACATAAGTTCCTGGAAATCTATGGAATTCCTCTAACCTACTAAGATACATAAAATGGCTGCCTTTAGGCTAATCTTGTCACAACAATACATCATATTCAGAACAGATATTTGAAATCACAGGGTTTTCAACAAATATATTATAAATGACACCTGATGTGGATATACACTGAGTGGCCAGATTATTATGACCACCTGACGTTTGAAGGCAAAATAGCTATAATTAGTTATAATTTCGCGCTGAAGTTGCTAGAGGGCCAGACCATTATAAATAGGGAAGCAGGTTGTTTACCACGACAGTAGAAGTGATTTGTTTCTGAAGATACGGGGAAACAACGCGATTTAACAGCCTTTGAACGTGGGATGATTGTTGGCGCTCGGAGCCATGGAGCGAGTATCAGCAAAACAGCAGAATTCGTTAAATGTTCAAGAGCAGCTGTTGTTAAAGCGTTGAAAGACTGGACTGTCAGCCGAAAATCTGTGTCTGAACGTGCAAAATGTGGCCGTCAGCGACTAGTCAATGTTAGGGCCGAACGGAGAGCGGCAAGACTGGTACAACAGAAGGGCAACAGTGCAGTGTCAGATTCCTCGCATCACCTTTCAACATCTCGTGGAGTCACGAGGCGGCCCAACAAAGTATTGATGGGGTGGTCATAATAATCTGGCCACTCAGTGTAGATGGCAAGCATAGGAATAACTTCAAACTGAACCCTAGGCAGAAATGGCCCAGGGTAAATGTAGGAGTGTATGAAGCATCAGGGTAAATGTAGGAGTGTATGAAGCATCAGGGTAAACGTAGGGGTGTATGAAGCATCAGGGTAAATGATGGAGTTTATGGGGCATCAGGGTAAATGTTTGAGTTTATGAGGCATCAGGGTAAATGTTGGAGTTTTAGAGACATCGGAGTACATGTAGGAGTGTATGAGGCATCAGGGTAAACGTAGGAGTGTATGAAGCATCAGGGTAAATGTAGGAGTGTATGAAGCATCAGGGTTAGTGTTGGAGTGTATGGGGCATCAGGGTAAATGTTGGAGTGTATCACAGAACCAGGTTTAATGTAGCAGTGTATGAGGCATCATGGTTAATGTAGGAGTCAGTGTATGGGGCATCATGGTTAATGTAGGAGTCAGTGTATGGGGCATCATGGTTAATGTGGGAGTGTATGGGGCATCAGAGTAAATGTTGGAGTGTATGAGGCATCATGGTTAATGTAGGAGTGTATGGGGCATCAGAGTAAATGTTGGAGTGTATGAGGCATCAGGTTTAATGTAGGAGTGTATGAGGCATCAGGTTTAATGTAGGAGTGTATGAGGCATCATGGTTAATGTAGGAGTGTATGAGGCATCAGGGTTAGTATTGGAGTGTATGAGGCATCAGGGTTAATATTGGAGTGTATGAGGCATCAGGGTTAATATTGGAGTGTATGAGGTGTCATGGCTAGTGTTGGAGTGTATGAGGCATCAGGGTTAGTATTGGAGTGTATGAGGCATCAGGGTAAGTATTGGAGTGTATGAGGTGTCAGGGTTAGTATTGGAGTGTATGGGGCATCAGGGTTAGTATTGAAGTGTATGAGGTGTCATGGTTAGAGTTGGAGTGCATGAGGCATCAGGGTTAGTATTGGAGTGTATGAGGCATCAGGGTAAGTATTGGAGTGTATGAGGTGTCAGGGTTAGTATTGGAGTGTATGGGGCATCAGGGTTAGTATTGAAGTGTATGAGGTGTCATGGTTAGAGTTGGAGTGCTTGAGGCATCAGGGTTAGTATTGGAGTGTATGAGGCATCAGGGTTAGTATTGGAGTGTATGAGGCATCAGGGTTAGTATTGGAGTGTATGAGGCATCAGGGTTAGTGTTGGAGTGTATGAGGCGTCAGGGTTAGTGTCAGAGTGTATTAAGTGTCACTATTAATGTTGGAGTATATGAGGCATCCTGGTTCATTTTGGAGTATATGAGGCATTATGGTTGATTTTGGAGTATATGAGGCATCATGGTTGATTTTGGAGTATATGAGGCATCATGGTTGATTTTGGAGTATATTAGGCATCATGGTTGATTTTGGAGTGTATGAGCTGTCAGGGTTAAGGCATAACAGGAAGCTGGGAGCAAAATGAGATACATCTTTACCAAAACAAACACAGTGATGCTGCATGCAAATCAAACGGCTGCATCCTCTGTATATCAGGGTGAATTTCCATAACCTTGTACCGATAAATAGTGCAGCATGAGCTGTGCTCGCTCCCGTCCTATCTACAGACTGACGGAAATGTATTAACCCACCCCGTCTTCATCTGCATTTATATTACCCAAGGGTTAGTGTTGTAGTGTATGAGGCGTCAGGGTTAGTGTCAGAGTGTATTAAGTGTCACTATTAATGTTGGAGTATATGAGGCATCCTGGTTCATTTTGGAGTATATGAGGCATTATGGTTGATTTTGGAGTATATGAGGCATCATGGTTGATTTTGGAGTATATTAGGCATCATGGTTGATTTTGGAGTGTATGAGCTGTCAGGGTTAAGGCATAACAGGAAGCTGGGAGCAAAATGAGATACATCTTTACCAAAACAAACACAGTGATGCTGCATGCAAATCAAACGGCTGCATCCTCTGTATATCAGGGTGAATTTCCATAACCTTGTACCGATAAATAGTGCAGCATGAGCTGTGCTCGCTCCCGTCCTATCTACAGACTGACGGAAATGTATTAACCCACCCCGTCTTCATCTGCATTTATATTACCCCTTATCGTAGGCGCAGCAACACACAGCTCCGTCTGTAACCATTATCAACTGTACTGTGTGACCCATAAATAACAGCGCCCCAGCAGTGTCTGCTCCACCATAACTGACTCAATCAGCTGCTATGGGGGCAGAAATTTCGGTATGGGCTTTTGGCACCAATACATGGCTCTAATAGGCAACCATTAACTCGATCGGTCACTCTAGGTGCGGAAATTTCGGTATGGGCTTTTGGTGCCAATGAATGACTCTAACAGGCCACCATTAACTCAATTGGTCACTCTAGGTGCGGACATTTCGGTATGGGCTTTTAGCACCAATAAATTACTCTAACAGGCTATCATTAACTCAATTGATTGCTCTGGGTGCGGATATTTCGGTATTGGCTTATGGCACCAATAAATGGCTCATACAGGCCACCATTAACTCGATTGGTCACCGTAGGTGCGGAAATTTTGGTATGGGCTTTTTGGCACCAAAAATGGCTCTAATAGGCCACCATAAATGCAATTGGATTCTCTAGATGCGGACATTTCTGTAAGCATTAATATCATGGTCCTGATCCAACGTTTTCAATACAAGATACATTTGTTGTTGTGTCATCGGGACTTTTGTTGCTGCAACAGTGAAATATTGACATTGATGTAACCCGGTTGGCCCCTGTCTAAGGTTTAGGAAGAGTCTCGGTCTCTTTTCCCACTGAGTCATGCTCTGAGTTGGATGGTGTCGGAGCTTACACACATTTGAAGGTGTCATCCTCCTCTTCACATGACAGTGTTGGGGCCTAGTGATTGGCTGGTCAGGCCTAAGCACTCTTTCATGGGAGTAGGTCACATGCTCCCCCATGCCCAGCTACAATTGCCCTTACAGATGAACTTCACTCCCTCCCATGGGTTTTTTTCTTTTAATCCCCCTTACTTTTTTTGCTGGGTTAACTGGAATTTGCATAACCAGCGAATCCAATGTTGTTCTCTTGTAAGCTGCTGCTCAGCCACTGCACGCCTGGTCCCGTGACGCCATCTTTGTTCCTTTCATAATTGGAAGCCGGCAAGCGCTTCCAGGTTCAGGTAGCTGGCCCCCTTGAAGACGGTTGCCAGGTCCGCCTTTGTCCATTAGCAGTATGGAAGCTGATGTGCCTATCCCAGGAGGCTGGAGGACATGAAGCTGCATCAAGCCAGATAGAACCCACCTCATTTCCTGGCTGGAGGTCACCAAACATCATCTAGCTCTATCCTCCCCAGACTGATTGTCCCTGGCTCAGCCCTTTCATTCATTGGACTTCAGCTCTTTCAATCATGGATGCTCAGCATCACATGTAGGCATTACCTAGGGCCGTCTGCATGCAAATACAGCCTGCCTAGGGATGCCCACTCCTCCACACTGACCTCCACCCATCAAGGCACTTTGATATTTGCACATCTCCTCCCAAGAGCCAGCCCACTGCATGCATCAGAGCTGAGGGCTCTTCAGAGTAGTACAGAGGCAGGGTGATGTGATGTTTTCAGGAAGCTATGTACAGCACCCTGCTGGCCCCTCCCACCAGTCATGGTCTGCCTGCATTGTATAGAGAAGCAGATAGACCCAGTGATGACATCACCAGCACTAATATAAGGAAACATTTGACTTAAAAATCTAATTAGCATGTTGTTGACGAGGGAAAAGAAGAACAAAAGAAGGCAAAAGCAGATTCGCTTTAAATTTGATCGTCAGGTGTATTCCTTTCCATGTACATATGTGACCAGACTTGTACCTGCATCATCTTACAATCTCTGTGTAGTCCAGGCCCCGGCAGAATTCCTTACATGTTCTTCTTCTCTCCTAAGGATGCGGCTAGCAGCGCGGCTGATGACTGGCGGTGACAATCAGAGCAGTGCGCTCTCTGCGGCGGCTCCTATGTGTACGGTAATTGCTGTCAAATTAGCGACATCTGAAAATCTACAAGGGACCAACACAGCAAAGTGAAGGAGCATCAAAAGGGGACACGAAGAGTAATTACGCCGAACTGAGCTAATAGAGAACGCGCGGTGCCATTACAAACACAAAATGTGAACAGGGGTAAACTTTTGTTTTAATCTCTCGGTGGGCTGATAAGGGGCTGAAGGAGGGAAGCCGGTGTCAGGTTGCCATGGCAACCCCATCACCTTTACTGGCCAGGCACAGGCGCAAGAGAACACTTCGTTTCAGGCATTCGTGTCGGTAGCTCTGTTACCCTCATAGTGAGTTTTTGTTGTGTCGGGGAATCATATAGGGCAAGGGTGGGCAAGTCTGGCTCTCCAGTTGTTGTGGAACTACAAGTCCTATAAGGCATTGCAAGACCCTGACAGCCACAGGCATGACTCCCAGAGGCAGAGGGATTATGGGATTTGTAGTAAAAGCACAGCTGGAGGGCCAGAGCTACCCAACCCATGATACAGGGGGGAGTTATGATAATTGCAGCAGACACAATCTGGAGCAGTTGCCCATGGCAACCAATTAGCTTCTCTCTTCCATTTTCAAAGCTTAACTGAACAAACTGAAGAGAGGATCTGATTCCACCTATCCAATTTTGATTAATCCCCCCCTCCCCCTGTAGAATAAAGTGTTCTTAGTATTCCATATTGTGAGGAAGGATTAGATTCTCTGTCAGAGGCGTGTTCAGTTGCTCAGCCGCTGCGAGTGCCGAGTTAGCAAATCGCTCCAAGTCAGCGCTCAGCACTGCTAACTTAGCACTCGCAGCGGAAGTAAATGTGGATGCAGGGCGCTAAGTGTGACGGAGAAGGTGCGGACAGAGCACCAGCGGCCATTTTAACTGTGGGCACACCTGGCAGCGCTGGAGAAAGGGGCCTGAACCCCAATGGAGGAAATCAATTCAGTGTGGGAACCTACAATATAATGTTTTGGTGGACGAGCACACCAAATCTTCATTGGAAAATGGTATTTATTAGTCAAAAATATTATCCTCCGCCATTTTGCTTAGCACTGTGCATACTGAAGCGTTCAGTGAAGCTGCTGCATCCTGAATGCCATTCGGGTCTGGGAGCCATATACATATATTACTAAAGCTGAGGCTCCCAGACCCGAATGGCATTCGGAATCCGAATGTATATGGCTCCCATGTTGCCTAAACGGAAATTCATGTTCAGACCCATTGTGATGCATTAAACCGAAAAACACATCTGATTGGCCAGAAAAGTCACATGTCCGATCCAGTTTTGTTTTTGAACGAAATTCAGACGGGATTCAGAAACGGAAATTCGGAATCAGACATATTCGGATGCATTGGGATTCAGAACAACACGAATTGCACATGTCTATTACATGGTCTTGTACTGCTGCGTTCCTCCGAGATAATGTCGGGCTGGTACTATGCTGTCACTGTAAGGCTCCCAGACCCGAATGGCATTCAGGAGCTCCCGAATGCATTTCGGAAATTTGGATCTCGAATGCCATACAGGTCTAGGAGATTCAGCTTTAGTATTAATAGCTGTGGTGTTCGAAATGAATATTCGTAAACTCATCTGAAACTAACGAAAATCCGGATTTCGTCCGAATCCGAAACCCGAACCGAATTGAATTTCGGATCTGAACCAAATTTTTCAGCAGCTTACATGTCTAATGTTGAATGTGTACGGGCTGCAATCAACAAAGAACGGCAACTGACAGTGTGAGAATTAGAAGCTGATACGTGGATTCCAAAAACGACTGTGTCTGAGATTTTGTAGCAGGACCTTGGCATGAAACGTGTCGTGGCGAAAATTTGTTCTACGGCTTCTGCTACCAGAGCAGCAGGAACCTCATGCTGCAGTTGCTAATGACTTGCTTTAAACCGCTACCAATGAACGAGATTTCCTCATAACCAGAAATGAATCGTTGGCCGGCGGCTATGATCCGGGAACAAAGACCCAGTTGTCCCAATGGAAGCCGTCTGGTTCTTCACGTCAGAAGAAGGTGCGGCAAAGTCGCAGTAAGATCAAGACAATGTTAACTGTATTTATTTTATTGGGAAGGTGTTGCCCATGAGTACGCTCCTCCAGGCCAAACAAGTACTACCCCAATGTTATTCGTCGGTTGAGAGCTGCACTACGACAAAAACGAAGGGGACTGAGGCTCATTGTCCTATGTATAATGTTTCTTTTATCTCCTTCAATAAAGCCACTAATTGGGGAATTTATCAAAACTGGAGTAGACACAATCTGGAGCAGTTGCCCGTAGCAACCAATCAGCTTCTCTTTTTCATTTTCAAATCTTAAGTGAACAAATTGAAGAGAGAAGCTGATTGGTTGCTCTTTATATGGCCACATGGCTATATTTGGTCACTGACGACTTAATACGGCCATGTGGCCATAAAAGGTCAATAACATCAGCACAAACATCCCGCCTCTTTGTTTGGGTTCAGCTGTGGTTGGGGAATGCCCCGACTGGCAGCTGATTGGGCGGATGGCCTCAGGGCACTTCTGGTTTTGGTGGAGCCCTTTTTGGACTGAACCTGAGCTTATCCCTAATCCTACTATGAAAGGGTTTGTTGGCTGTGTTTGCCCCCCAAAGTCTAGCGTTGCCAGTCCTCCGAGGGACAGTCCTTCCAAATGAGCGTCGGTCTGGACCTATGTAGTACAAATCCAGCTACAGTCAATCCAGTCAATTATTTCTTTACCATGCAGGTTACAGCCAATGTCCCGTACGTACTTAGCTGTGGCCCTCGGTGAGAAACGCACACATTCTTATCCACCCATTATAAGATTCCGGTCCTTGCATTGTCTCTGCAGGAGCAGATAACCTTGGACTGTAGTTAGACATGAAACTCCTATCATTTAACAAGCTGGATGGAGCAGGAGAGGCAGAAAATACTGATTAGAATCCTAAAAAATGTATCTTGCTCACTGAATATTTTAATTAAAACTGTGCCGGATATGTCAACTCCCCTGGTGTTCCGCTTCTATCCCAAAAATATTAAATCTCCTCCGTAGAGTTGCGTATGAATATTATTAAATGTAACACCAACGCCATGTATTTGGTTAAAGTCATTAAAGGGGAATTATAGACTTCTTTAATGTTTTTTTAGATATACACATGAAAGAGATCAGCTTAATGTGACTCATCTTTTCAGCGTTTGTCGATGTATTAAAATCCATGTTTTCAGTGTATAGTTTGCCATGATGTTTGTACACGGCGGCAGACATATTCGCTCATTACATATGCAGGCGCTCCTTCCTGCTTGAAGCGACTTTCAAACGGAAATTGCCGAAATAAGCTGTGAAGAGGCAATGGAATTTTTAACGACCCTTCCGCCCGTGCCACCGAACGTCGCTCTGATCCAGAGATATCCCCCGGGTGAAATTTCCTGCAGGAAGCAACAGTTCAGTAGGTGCAGATTATGTATGTGCATGGCGGCAGACATATAGTATTTGTCATTACATATGCAGGGCCTGCTTCCTGCTTTGTCGTCAAGCTAAAATTTTCCAAATACTCTGTAAAGTCACACTCCAGAACTCATCTTCTGCCCATGCCACCGAACACCAATCTTATCCAGAGATTTCCCCGGCTGAAATTTTTTGCAGGAACCAACTCTCTCTTTCCTCAACCGCTCGACCATCCTGGATGACAGCTCCTTGCTCTGCCCCCAGCCAGCTGCAGCGCTCCATTTCTCATCGGATCCCCGCTGCCTCTGCCCATACAGGAGGGGGAGAGCAGCGGGGATCCGAGGATCTTCTCCCTACCGAGCCGCGGCTGCCCGCCTGGTGCCCCTGTTGCCATGGCGCCCTATGCTTAGCTGTACCTGAGGCGAGTGCCTCACGCACCTCATGGTAGCTACGGCCCCGGTGAGCACTACACTTTTTTGTGTGATTTGGCCGTGGTAGCTACGGCCCCGGTGAGCACTACACTTTTTTTTGTGATTTGGCCGTGCTGATGTGCCCTATTGATTGCTGCAAACTGTTAATGATAGGTCCTCTTTAAAGACAAGGTTTTCAAACACACATTGATAAGGCAATATACATTTTGTCAATTATATTCACATCCCCCAAAAAAATAAATTTACAAAGACTATAGATTTCCTTTAAAAGTGTTCTATTATCCGAACCCGCACAGTTACTGGGACTGTTAAACAATTAACGCTGAAACCCCGGGATTGGTGGAAATATATTTCGCACACATTCCACACTAAAGAATAAAAGTTATTTGATCAATTCCTCCTCCACTTCCCGTGTAATTGGGGTCTGTTCTTTTATTCCAATACAAAACGTTTTTGGTTTTTTTCGCTCAGGAAAATCTACCGCTTGACAATTATTGATCTGAGCCGGGTTTTTGCACACAACAACAGTTCACAATATGAATGCTAGACGCTGGGGGATTAAATTAATGACACGGTGTAACAGCTACAATAGAGCCGGACTGAGAGTGTGCCATTACCACCGGACAAAGCCACAGCCATCTTGTATGCTGATAGCGGCGTTCAGGCTCAGACACTCCGACAAAAACCAATTTCAGTCTCGAGTAGAGGTCAGCGGGTTATATCATCCAACAGTTTCTTATGAGGGCGTCTATCAGGGCGATTTCCTATTCCTTGTAGTTTTTATTTGTCTCATGGCGAATGTATCAGGAACTTTGAGGTATGATGTATATGTAGCCATAGCTGCCAAGGGTCCTGGATCCAATGGGACAGCTCTGGGAATTTAGACATTGTGTGGCAGCGGGCACCCGGCTCTGCAATTATGCCAACACTCTTGCCCTCCTGCCCAACAGTGACAGCATAGTAACACCCAGACATCATATCAGAGGAAGGCAGCATTACAGGAGCATGTAAGTGATCACTGGACCACAATAAAGGGAGGTAGGAGAAGAGAAGTTATTATTGCTGCCACTAATACAAATGATGAGTTGCTCCCACGTAGCTTATTGATACACCCTTCGACACATTTCTATATACCCACTGACATCAACAGTGGGGTTTATTTTATACGTACTGACACCAAAGGATCTTACTGCATGTCCCGGGTTTCAGGAGATAGGAATTCCACACCCCTGCTCCCCCTCTACTCCCTGCTGCCCTGAGGCCGGGCCTTGGTTGGCCTTGTGGGAAATACGGCCCTGCCCGCATCACTTCCAAGCTTGTGTTCCGCATTATTATGGCCTTTTGAAGCATATTTTCCACCTCTCAGTAAATATTCAGGGATACATATAAAATAGGCACAATGGGCTCCTCTATTAGGCATCTGTGTAGCTCTCTTAGCAAACAATCTGTTTCTCACTTTCCAGGTCTTATGCGCCCTAGCAACAGGAAAAGTGAGAAGTTAATTGGCACGGAAGGAGAAAACGCGACAGTTCTTTATCCACACGCTTTGTACATTCGACTCATCGCATTGGCTTTCCTATTTTCTATCTGATGGATGGTCTTTGCTCTGTATCCTGCTTGCAGTAATATTCAATATTAGGGATTTGTCTTTGTTTTTTGACAAACCGATTTCCTCAGCTCCACTGAAAATGTGGCTGCACTTCTCCGGATCCGTCTTTCCCTTGAATTGAAATGGTAATCCGTGACTGTCATTGAATTAGTGCACAAATGACAGTTACTGAAACTTCTAATGAGAAAGTTTAGCTGTTGATTGAACAGACTTTTTATCTCTGGCTTGCTAGAGATATCCGTACAGTCAATAGAGTTGTCATATTTTAGATTGTAATCCAGGAACAAGTTTTTTTTTTAAAGAAAACTTTGCCTTTTAATGGTGTTTTCACTTTAAACCCCACCCATTGAGCCAATTTCTCTCCACTGTGATTCTGTTCCTCTATAGTCAGCTCACCGTTGGATGGCTGGATGAATTTTATACAGGGTGAATGATGTGACTCCCCCTTCCCTGACAGTGTTAGTGATGTGACCCCCCTCTTCGTGGTGTTCAGGCCTGGTGATTGTCCACTCAGGTCCAAGCATTGCATTATAGAAGGGAGTCACATGCTAATGCATACCCAAAATAATCTGATGGAGTATCAAAATGATTGGGCTGCATGGAAAAGTGAGTATAAGAGAATTGTGAGGTGGGCTTTAAAGAGACTCCGTAATTTTGCCCTGAATGGGCAAGTCAGCCCTACACCCCAAATTCCACGATGGTGACCGAGCAACCTAATTTTCTTATCCATAGAAGGTAGTCATATGCTATCCAATGCTCAGCGGAATCCAATGGAGCAGCAGAATGGCTGGGGTGCATGGAAAAGGTGAGTATATCTGATATTGTGTGGTGGGCTATAATAAGAAACTGTATTTTTTCCCTGACTGGGCAAGTCAACGCTACATCCCTAAATTCCAAAATGGTGACCCTGGAACCTCATTTGCTTATTGATGGAAGGGACTCACATGCTACCCCATCTAACGAAGTATCAAAATGCTTGGGCTGCATGGAAAAGTGAGTTTAAGTGAATTGTGAGGTGGGCTTTGAAGAGACTCTGTAATTTTGCACTGAATGGGCAAGTCAAGCCTATACCCTAGATTCCAAGATGGTGACCTGAGAAGCTCAGTTTCTAATCCATGGAAGGGAGCCATATGCTGACACATACTTAATGGAATCCAATGGAGCAGCAGAATGGCTGGGGTGCATTGAAAAGGTGAGTATAAATGATATTGTGTGGTGGGCTTTAATGAGACTCCGTAATTATTCTCTGACTGGGCAAGCCAACCCTACATTCCTAAATTCCAAAATGGTGACCCGGTAACCTCATTTGCTTATTGATGGAAGGGACTCACGTGCTACCCCACAATTGCTGTAATCTAACAAAGTATCAAAATGATTGGGCTGCGTGGAAAAGTGAGTTTAAGTGAATTGTGAGGTGGGCTTTAAAGAGACTCAGTAATTTTGCCCTGAATGGGCAAGTCAACCCTAGATTCCAAGATGGTGACCTGAGAAGCCCACTTTCTTATCCATGGAAAGGAGTCATGTGCTGCCCCATGCTCACCGGAATCCAATGGAGCAGATGAATGGCTGGGGTGTATGGAAAAGGTGAATGGCTGGGGTGTATAAAATATGCGATATTGTGTGGTGGGCTTTAACAAGACTTAGCAAACATTCCTATACCATGCAAAAAATGTATCTGATGCAAGGTCTACATTTATGATGGCATAAAGCAGTGATGAATTATTATTGACTTCCACACTTCCTTCGAATGGAGCGGAGTGTTCCTTTAAGAACCATGTACAGCATTAGCCATAAAATGTAAAAAATAAATGAAATCAAATTTTTCTGTTTCATAACAGCTCTAGGTTTAGAAATGACTGTACATCTTACTCATATCATGAAGGTCTCTGATCTCCTGTGGGATAAACAAGATCAGGAAGGGAGCCAGAAGCAATGCAGAGACAGGTGGCACTCATGTAAGTACTTTGGCCAAGTTTTCACAAAACCAGGTCACAGGAAAAAAAGAGAGAATAGTTTGAACTGACGGCGTGAGGACACAGGGAATAACAAGTACTAGGTCTAAAGGGTCTACAAGAAGAATGGGTTGTGATCCTTGCAGCAACCAATCACATTTCCCTTTCAAGATAAAGAAAGGAATTATTTGATGGGTTGGTATGAGCAACACAGAGGGTTCTTTCAGACTCTGAATGGGAGTTCCACGGAGATTCTTCAGATCCTTAGTTCAGCGCTGTAAGTTATATAAGTGGCTTAGTGAAAAAAATGAGAAAACAAGTTTAACACATTACACTTCTCTATAGACGCTGATAAGTTTACCCTCTTCTGCCTCCTGCCTCTTATTACCAAGGTCACCCCCATTTTTCTTTAGAGCTGCCATATTTATATATACTAGGGAAAAGGACAAACTCTTAATTTCGCCCTGCTGTCTGTGTTGCTCCTTTATTCCCTCCTTTGTTGTGGCCCCATTTCTCCTTCCCCTGCTTTACTTTCCCTTTTCTATGGTATCCTCTTGTGATGCTACATCTCTTTTCCAGTCATCTTCTGTGTTGTATCAATCTTCTTTGGTCTTTTCCTGTGCTGTCCACCCTCTTATCCAGGCTTCTTTTATCTTGTCCTTCATATCCACTTCCTTTTCTGTGTTATTCTTATCTTTTCCAGTCCTCTCCTGGGTTGAACCCCCATTTTTTCTGGTCCTCTCCTGTGCTTTTTTTCCCTCTTCTCCAGCCCTATTTTGTGCTGCCCTTCATTTCCAACTCTCTTTTGTGTTGTACCCATCTTCTGAAGTCCTCTCCTGTGTTGCCATTCCTCTCTAGACCATTTCTGTTATATACCTCTGTTCTTTGATCCTCTCATGTGTTCCTTCGGTTTTGTACCTGTAGCGCTCATCCCCAAAGGAGCCGCTGAATAACCGGATATTTCTATCCCCCTACACCAATGTATCGCCCAAATCGTGGATCCACAGCACACCAACACACCTTTGAACAGTTTTATAGCAGATTTACTGATAAAGCAGAGATAAACAACTATGATACAATAGCAATGACAACAATCGACAACAATAATGTGTAGCAACAGGCTGAGACACTCTGCAACTCAGTAACTGCAGCTAGATGCTGTCAGTACTGATATATGAGAGGCCAATTGTCTTTAAATGTCCGCCTGGTAATGGGGTGTATGTCCCTTTAAGGTTTCCCTTTTAGCAATGTCCAACCCTTCCTAGTCTACTGGCCAGTAGTGGTGTCCTAAGCTAGCCGGCGTTGGGGCCCTTACTGTAGTGCAGATATGAACAGCAAACAGGTTCTTAATGTGGCCAGAGGCCTCTCACCAATCCTCAGGTCAGTTGGAACAGATGAAACTGATAGCAGATGCTGGATGTCCTCTATCCCTCTGCAGCTCAGGCTCAGTAGTGGAAGTCGTCTGGGTCCTTGATAGGAAATCTTCACTCATTCAGGATGCCTGTAGTCATCTCAGTTGGCTCCGTCTGGCTTCTCTCTCAGCTGGGCGGCTGGATTACTCCGGCGGCTGGTTCGGCCGTGCAACT
The DNA here is from genome assembly GCF_000935625.1 of Nanorana parkeri. Classification (NCBI taxonomy): domain Eukaryota; kingdom Metazoa; phylum Chordata; class Amphibia; order Anura; family Dicroglossidae; genus Nanorana; species Nanorana parkeri. Next base: position 33,137 of record NW_017306434.1, read on the forward strand.
AGGCCTCGACGTCCTTTGCGGTCACTGCGTCACCGGACCTCCCTTTAGACACTCGATCGAGTCCCCTCCGATTCAGCGTCAGTCTCTCTGTACACCGCTGCATAGAGCCTGTGTGTCCCTGTGTATCAGCTGTAACCACACAGCTCTGTCTCTCACAGTCTTAGTCCACACATGGCTGCACAGGTCTCTCCTCTTCAGATGGCTGTCCCAGACTGAGCGCGCCCAGCAGCCACCACCCTTATGTCTCCTCCTTTCTCCTGCACAGCCTCCTGGGAGCTGTAGTTTCAGAGATCACTTTTGCAAAATCTCAGTCTCTGCTCTGCACTCCAACTCCCATAAATCTCCGCCTCCAGGGCACACAGAGGCCATTAACTATTCACAGTCAGGAACATGAATCACTGTGATCGCACATATACACATGAACACATATATCTATATCTATAGGGGCTACATACCCATCGTTTCCAGTCCTCTCCTGTGTTGCGCCCATCTTCTCCAGACCTCTTCTGTGTTGTACCAATCTTCCCTAGTCTTCTTCTGTGTTTTACCCATCTTCTTCAGTCCTCTTTTGTGTTGTACCGGCCTACCCTAGGTCCTCTTCTATGTTGTACCAGTCTTCTCCAGTCCTCTTCTGTGTTGTACTTAACTTCCCCAGTCCTCTCTGGTGTTGTACCTATCTTCTCTAGCCCTCTTCTGTGTTGTACCTATCTTCTCCGGTCCACTTCTCTGTTGTACCCCTCTTCCCCAGTCCTCTTCTGTATTTGCCCCATCTTCTCCAGTCCTCTTTTGTTTTGTACTCATCTTCTGCAGTCCTATTCTGTGCTGTACCCATCTTCTCCACTCCTCTTCTGTATTGTACCCATTTTTCCCAGTGCCCTGCTATGTACTCTGCATCAGCGGCCCATAACCATTTTACGATTACAGAACCCCAGTGGATTGCTCAATATATCCCCATACCTCCTTTGCCAGTCTTTCGAAATTGTCATACCCATCTGTTCTATTAGTTACCAATATAGCTTTAAAAGATGTGAATAGCTTGGTTTTACTTTACAATTAAATAGCTTAAAACAGACCAGCTTACGGTGGAACTAAACTCAAAAGTTAAATCTTAAAAATGCATTCAAGTACCTTAACTATTAACAAAAATGTATCTTATTTGTGTATCACTCGGCTGTAGATCATCAAATCATCTCTAAATTGGTGCTGACACTGTCCTTCCTTCTGGAGGGGGGCTACTTTTGTTCCCCATGGTCCCTGTGTGTGTTGTAAAGTAGTCACCGCTCCAAGCTCACTCCTGTGATAGACTGTGACTTCAATATAATTTAGCTAATCAAACTTGAGATTGTAGTCCATCACAGGAGCGAGCTTGGATCGGTGGCTACTTTGCAACACACACTGGAACCATGGGGAATAAAAAGGGAAGGGAACCATCTCATCCTTAGAGATAACAGTGCAAGCCAACATAGTTAAAACAGCCATATCTGCCACACAACTGACTACCGAAAATACGGAAGAGGCAGTGTATGTTTTCCTACACATTTGTTGATCTCATCTGACATTTAACAACTCCATCTGTAGTCATACATTATCCCATATACAAACACAATCAGACAATCTCAGACCTTTCAGACTGACCCTGAATGTAACAATACATTTCCGAGAGCGCTAAAAAGGATTATTTGCATCACATCCTCAAACCAATTATTGATTGGATTAGTAGAATCTGTCACTTATAGTCCCGCTGTGTGTACGTTGGCCTTTTTGAAGCGATTTAATCAAAATCTGCAAACATTATTTGCAGTGTGCTTAAAGGTGTACTTCAGTCAAAATGTAAAATAAAAACGGTCCTACTAAAGCGGTCATTCCAAACACAAATGACGTTAAAAAAAGCCACAGAAAAATAAGGTTTAAAAAAAATACATAAATAGGTAAATAAATAATTTAAATAAATAAATCCAGTCGCATACCCTCATCATTTAGTTCCCACACCCCTAAGGGGTATGTATACCCATTTTTAAAGTGTAGGTCCATCCTACTTTTGGCTAGGGTTGAGAAGAGTTAAAACAAAGGTCAGGTTTTTACTGCAATTCGGGGGCTATGTTAGAGAGATTTCAACCCTCACTTCATGTCCCAATGATGATGTTTTATCAGACAGGAAGTGAGGGGAGCTCTCCAACTGCAACACAGAAGGAAATAAAAACTTTTTTAGTAGAGTAGTGTAATGCTAGAACCCTTGTCTGAACCCTTGTTGTATTTCTGTTGATATCCCTTTTGCAGATTTTTCCTCACTTCCTGTCTGGTGTAAATATTGTCAGCCGTACAGAAAGTGAAGGGAAATCTCTCTAATGGAGCCCCAGATAGCATGAAATCCTCAATAGGAGTTCTAGATCTTCCCAACTCTATTGAAAACTTTAAAAAGATGTATCCATACCCTTTGGGGCAGCTAAATGATCTAAAAGGTCTAATCAGGGGTGTCCTTAAACTGTTTGGGGACGCTGGTGATGCATATTATGGCGGGTGGTTGTGGGCACTGTCAATGCACGTTACTGGGGGTTGTTGGGACAAGGTTCCATGCTGGTGGTGCACGGCAGTACCTCTGCCTCTGTCCAGCATCCCACCCAGCTCATTGACGTTACTGGTTGCCAGGAGCTGAGTGGGACACAAACCAGAGCGTCCCACTCAGCTTCTAGAAACCAGTGATTTCAGTGAGCTGTGCGGGATACTAGCCAGAGTATCACAAGTTTCTAAGAGCTTTTCCCACCCCCCCTTGGGTTGCTAAGAGCTCTTGCCGCGGGGGCGGCACACCTACCACCCCCCCATGTGACCCAATAAGATGCCGCCTAAGGCAACTGCTTCAGACTGCCTCATTATAGGCACAGCCCTGAGTCTTTTCCTTACCCACTCTATCCAAAAGTTGACTTGACATACATTTCAAGAACCACAGTGGTGTAGTGGTTATCGTTTTGTGCCTTGTAGCCCTGGGGGTCCAGCGGTTGCCAGGAGCTGAACAGGAGCACTAGCTTGCATCCCACCTAGCTCATGGCAACTAGGGACATCAGTGTTCTGGGTGGACAGAGCTGGACAGAGCTGCTGACAGCACCTCAGGTGGTGATTTACCTAGGGGCAGCCATCAGGCCCGGCGGTAGCGCAAGGCAAGTAAGGCGGGCGCCTTACGGCGCTGCATGGTGGGGGGGGGAAAAAACAGGGCATTTTGCAAGTACTCGTCACCTTGCCCACCTTGACTACAATCCTAGCACCGGCCCTGGCAGCCATGACCGGTAGCATCATTCAACCTACTTCCTCTAAACCTAGACTTTCATGAACCCATGCCCAGCTTGTGAGTGGACTGTTAAGAAGAAGCGGTTGGCGCTTCTGCCTTGCAGCACTGGGGGGCCCAGGTTCAAATCCTGGCCAGGTCACTATCTACAAGGAGTTTGCATGTTCTCCCTGTTCTTGCATGGGATTCCTTCGGTTTCCTCCCACGCTCCAAAGGCATGCTGGTAGGTTAATTGGCTCCTGTCTAAAGTGGCCCTTGTATGCATGTGAGATAGGGACCTTAGACTGTAAGCTCCTTGAGGGCAGGGACTGATGTGAATGTGCATTGTGTAAAATTGCTGGTGCTATATACATACCAATAGTAAAAAAAATAAAACCTCTGCTCTACACATAGGAAAGAACCTGACTGGTCCACGCACGCAAAAGTAGGCCATGGTAGGGGCGTTGATGGGATATGGGAGTAAAACCACCCCTGGATAATCCCCTCAGTGCTTGACATCACCTCTGACATGATTTCTTGGCTTATACTGTAATTGTCAAAAATTAGGGAAGTGCCAGCCTCTGCACAAATGTAATTATAATAACATAACATATGCTTTTCAGGTAGCCTATGAGCTCACACTGACCTATATTGTGTTTCCCTTTGATCTTGTTCAGTGAGTTCATCTAATTAATTTCCTTGTGTTCTTTCACTTATATTTGCCAAAGAAAAAAAAAAAAAAAAGAAGTTGCTCCCGTCCTAAGAGAACGCCTTCATCTTAATTTCCAAATTTATTTCCAGCTGTGCCTAGTAGCAGAATTTTAGGTCGTGCTTGGTGAGTCACCCTTCAAATGTCATAGAATGTTTAAATGTTATTGCTAAAAGAGCGCTGCTTTGGTGTATTGCTAGAGGTATTAGAGGAGGCTTATTGGATGCTGGTGCCTTCTGTTTCATTGTTATATGCCAGAAGAGTAACTGAAAAATACCCATCAATATTATGTATACATCAATTACTATCAAAGATATATATACACACTATATTGCCAAGTATTGGGACGCCTTTACATGCACATGAACTTTAATGGCATCCCAGTCTTAGTACGTAGGGTTCAGTATTGAGTTGGCTCCGCCCTTTGCCGCTATAACAGCTTCAACTCTTCTGAGAAGGCGTCCACAAGGTTTAGGAGTGTGTCTATGGGAATGTTGGACCATTTGTGAGGTCAGGTACTGATGTTGGACGAGAAGGCCGGGCTCGCAGTCTCCGCTCTAATTCATCCCAAAGGTGTTCTATCGGGTTGAGGTCAGGACTCTGTGCAGGCCAGTCAAGTTCCTCCACCCCAAACTCGCTCATCCATGTCTTTATGGACCTTGCTTTGTGCACTGGTGCGCAGTCATGTTGGAACAGGAAGGGGCCATCCCCAAACTGTTCCCACAAAGTTGGGAGCATGAAATTGTCCAAAATGTCTTGGTATGCTGATGCCTTAAGAGTTCCCTTCACTGGAACTAAGGGGCCAAGCCCAACCCCTGAAAAACAACCCCACACCATAATCCCCCCTCCACCAAACTTTACACTTGGCACAATGCAGTCAGGCAAGTACCGTTCTCCTGGCAACCGCCAAACCCAGACACGTCCATCGGATTGCCAGACAGAGAGGCGTGATTGGTCACTCCAGAGAACACGTCTCCACTTCTCTAGAGTCCAGTGGCGGTGTGCTTTACACCACTGCATCCGACGTTTTGCATTGCACTTGGTGATGTAAGGCTTGGATGCAGCTGCTCAGCCATGGAAACCCATTCCATGAAGCTCTCTACACACTGTTGTTGTGCCAATCTGAAGGCCACATGAAGTTTGGAGGTCTGTAGCTATTGACTCTGCAGACAGTTGGCGACTTCTGCGCACTGTGTGCTTCAGCATGCGCTGACCCTGCTCTGTCATTTTCTAACCTAACCCCTAGCAGTTAACCCTTGCAGCAGCACTGATGCCAAATGTTATCAGTCCCACACCATGACCTATGAAATTAAAGTTTGCGCAAACCCTGATATGATGCAGGTGATTGTAGAGGCGCAGGTTCTTTATTGATAGAGAATATATCTTACTGGAATGACTTAATAGGATCATGTCTTTTGATAGACTTTAGCTAGTTTCTCTCAAAATCTTATTTCTCTTCCTGTGCTATGATCAGATCTTACATCTGCTGGTGATGCGCTCACATGATTACACCCGGCACAATGACACAAAGCCACGTCTATTTCCTACATGGCCAAATTAACAGCGCTCGATAGAAGAGGCCCTCACTCCCAGCAAAATCCTCAATTATGGCGGTTAATGATTTCCTTTCACTCCTTCATCAAGCTCCTGCTTTCTTTTAATATGACTTGACATCTCGGCTGTCTCGGGGAACAGCTGACGGGCCTTCACACTGGAAAAATTCCTCACTTTTGTGGTCTCCACAGCGAAGCCTTTAGTAGATGTTGGCCCTTGTTCTTCTTCTTGTTTACCCCGAGCACACCATATAATCACCTCATCTCTCAATGCCCATCCTTCCTCACTAACGACCTAAAGATGCTGCGAAGAACCTATTATTAATATAATGGCGCACCGAAGGATCAAATGTATGTTTATCGGAGGATATGGACGAGAAGACCTCTTAGCTGCACACAAAGTGGATTGCTTTGTTGGGTGCAGGTGACAGCTATACAAGGGGCTTCCAGGTAAAATTAATATGGAAAGAATAGAAAAGGCTTTTTTTTTGGTTACAATGTGTCAAGTCGGAAAAGAAGAACATTGAGCGGGTATTTGTTAAATATTTAGGTAGCATGGCCTTGCCACCACTAGCTGGCGCCAATGAGCATAGGAATTTCTTTGGCTCAATCTAGTGGTGGCAATGCCATGCGAACGGCATTCACCCAGCCTTACCTGGGTGAAAGTTCTATACTTCAATCCATATACCCATTGCACTCTATAATAAGAATGGTTGGGTGCATCGGCAGTCGACAGATGGCTACCGTCCAGTAATACAAGAAAGTATGGACACTGGCACTCCAAAGGTAGAAGTACGTCTATTTATTGACGCACGTGCAAAATATGCTCATTGCAATGAGCATGTTTTGCACGTGCGTCAATAAATAGACGTACTTCTACCTTTGGAGTGCCAGAGTTCTATACATCAGCTCCTTAGACTAAGCCATAGAAACTGCTGATGAAATGTATGGGCACCTTTTGTCCTCCTAAGCGCTATAAACCAGCAGACCTAGATGCTGTACTGGCCACCACGGTAACTGAATTTGTAACAGTAGGTAACACATATATATATCTTCTGTTTTAAGAGGAGAGCGTTGTATTGTCTAGGCAAATTAATACAATTCTTGAATCTGAAGTGCAGTGTATGCATATAATACATAGGTTGTATGTATGTATGTATGTATGTATATATGTATGTATGTATGTTTGAATGTAATAAGAGGATATTCCCTCCCCCCTGATCAACATGCAATTCAACATTTTCAATCAAATAGTTTGCTTTTCAATAAATAATTGTTTTGCGACCCAGTGATGTTCTGTTATAGGGTGACAACGCTCGGTCCCTGTCTCCCAACTGTGATCCCATGTTGTCACCCTGTCACACGGGCTGCCAATAGAGGGTGGTTGTTTAAACATTAAAAATTTTACGCTGGCACAGCTCTCTGTGGTCACCATCAGAAAACCCACCCTTCCCTCCCCCGACACCTGCCGTCCCCCCAATGCGGTGCCACATTATGGGGACACCCCTGGCTGGAGTGTATGTAGACAGAAAATTAGCTGTAGTAGATGAGAAGCAATAAGATGTAACTAGGGATGCATCGATACCAATACTAGTATCTGTATTGGTGCGGATAGCGAGTGTTTGGGCAAGTACTCGTACTTGCCCAAATGTTCTGATACTTTGCCTAATACCGGAATGTCTGGTCAGAGGAAGATTTCCTCTGACCGGCAGTGCCATAGGGGAGCATGGAGCCAGCTTCCAATCAGGAAGCCGGGCAGCGAGTGATGATCCGCCTTCTGGCTTCCTATTTGGCCAGGAAGCCGACTCCAAGCTGATTGACCAGGAAGCCGGCTTCCAGGCCAATCAGCATCGAGCCAGCTGAAGAGCCAACTCCATCCTGATTGGCGGGGGAATCCATGCTGATTGGCTGATTCCAGCCAACCAGCATGGAGCCGGCTTCCCTTACATTCAGGAAGCCGGGAGTTGGGTCGTTGCTCGCCGCCCAGCTTCCTGATTTGCTGGGAAGCCAGTTCGATGCTGATTGGCTAGGAAGCCGGCTTCCCGGCCAATCAGCATTGACCTGACCAAACAGCATGGAGCTAGCTTCCCGGCCAATCAGAAATCCAGGAGGCGGGTCATTGCTCGCTGCCCGGTTTCCTGATAGGTGGGGAAGCTGGCTTGATGCTGATTAACTGGGAAGCCGGTTTCCCAGCCAATCACAATCAAGCTGGCCAAACAACATAGACCATCAGGAAGCTGGACAGCATGTTATTACTGGCCCCCCGGCTTCCTGAATGCCCAGGAAGTCGGCTCCATCCCAGCGGAAGCAGCGGTAACGGTACTCGCTATCGGCGAGTACTGAAAGCAAAATATCGGTACTCATACTTGATACCAAAAAACGGTATTGGTGCATCCGTAGATCTAACAAAGAATGAAAAAAGGTCAAAACAAATATTTTATTGAAAAACACACAACAATTGTGTATGATACGCTGTGCTTTAGACAACCATATGTCGTTCAGTTAGGGTTTACATTTGCTTAAATGGTGACAGAACAGGAAGTAATAAAAAATCTCCCCACTTCCTGTTTAAGTGACAGAACAGGAAGAGAAGACAAATCTCCAATGCAGAGACACAGCATTATATATGAAGTTCTACCCCTTCCCCCATCCACAACTAAAAGAAAAAATGTGCTTGGGTTGAACGCGGGCTTCCTAGATGACAATCACAGAGCTCTAGATAACACATTTTAGGCATTAAAAGGCTTCTGTGTTGTACTGTCGCCTGTTTCATTCTTCAGCGGGTTTTCCCCAGAGTACAGACGAAAAAGTTTGGTAAGTAGCGTGAAGTTAATTGAATACAGAACTAATCAGACTTTACAGATGTGACGATGACAACTTGCACTCCATTATATGGGTATTATTTATTTTGTCATTTTAATTGCTCTTCTTAAGTTTTACATTCTTTTCTCACACTTTATTTTTATAGCAATTAATATGCGTCATTTCCCATTACAATTCGGTTGATAATGTTACTCGTTAAAACAACAAAAACAAAGAAAGTTGTGAAGTTTATTATTTGAAGATGATTTGCAGTTATCCACAATAAAGCTGTTGAGCCAGATTCTGTCTGATTTGGTTTCAATCGGTTGGAAAGAGCCTTCCAGCGTGTCTTTGGAGTGTGGGAGGAAACCGGAGTACCTGGAGGAAGCCCCACGCAAGCACCGGGAGAACATGCAAACTCCTTGCAGATAGCATCCTGACTGGGATTCGATTATTATTATTTGTTAAAGGAGAACTATGGGCTCAAGGCTTTTCCCCATAGTTCTCCTAAGGGTAACGGGAGGACATAACTAGCGTCCTCCCGTCACCCAAAGCTCAGTATAACGCGAGCTACAGCTTGCGGTATACTGAGACGCCGCAGCCGGACCAGATCCCTACAATACTGTCTGGATCCGCCCAGCTGTGTGAGTGACAGCTGGCTCTGCCTATCTAGAGGGGCCTATTCTATTCTCATCGGGGCCGAACGGCATGTGAATAGCCACTCATCCAGCCAGGCATTCGGCTTGGCTACCTCCGAGTTACCGAGCAAAATACAAAATAAGTGAAAAAAAAAAAGTTGAAAAATAATTTTAAGAATGTAAAAAAAGTAGGAAAATTAAAAAATAAATACAAATATTTGAAAGAAAAGGAAAAAAATATAATTTAAAAAAATGCTGCACGCCGACCCGACCGCATGTGACGGACTCCCGCCACATAATGAAGCATCTGACAGATGCCGGCAAAAGAAAAACAATTGGGCGGAGCTAGTGATGACAGCTAGCTCCGCCCAATTGTTTCCTATTGGCCGATACCTGCCAGAAGTTTAATGTCACTTTAATGCATTTCTAAAATTTGTAAGGACTTATATTCAGTCAACTGACAACTTGTACACTGACTGGTGCAATTGCACTGCTAGTAAAATTCGAGTTGAGTATGCCTGGCCCTGAATACCTCGCCTTACAACAAAGTGTCAATGGACATTTCATTTAAATGCTATCAGTCATGTGTTTTGCCCCTTTTTCGTCATTGATTCCTGTTCCTGATACATTGATATCCTTTATTGTCCGAATATTGGCCAACCAAACAATAAAAACAAGAGCCAAACAAAACGCACAGCTGCCCTCCCTATTGTGATTGGACAGGACTGTGCTTCTGTTTACGCCATCTGATGGGAATGGGGTCTTTGGGTTAAACATTATCTCATCTCCGCAGTTTCCCTTGAAAGGCTGCATAATCTGAATTGTTCTCTTGTATGAACTAAGAATCGGATTGCTTGCTCTTTCCAGCATTGCTTGCATTCTGACATTTGGCCAGGTGGACTTTATGCATAGCAACAAAAAAGATTTCCTTCCTATAGAGTTTTTTTGGGATGCCAGGGTGTGAAAATGTCTTGGAACAGAACTCCTTGTAAAAAAAAAAAAGGAAAACACATAAATAGTCTATTACTCCCCCTCCCAATCCTCTCTGCTCAAATAGCTGCGGTTGTATGCTGGCTAATTGGTCCCATCTGTCTACCGGTTGTCACTGTGAACACAAGGTGGACTAAATTGACACTTCTGGTGTCACCACTGACCATTTTTAATCTAGTAAACTATTGTCCACATGTTAGGTTCTTTGGGATGCCAAATCTACCCCATTTGATATTTAATTGGTTGCCTTGAATAGAAGGAAACCCCTAAAGCTGCAAATGATTATGGGCTTTGTAGATTGTGGGAATCGAGCTACTTCACGAGTCAATGACATAGCGCAGATGTTGATTGCCTCTCTAGTAATTTTGTATATTTATAGTTAACATTTTTTTTTTCTAGTTTTGGATAGAGTAGGGATCAGATATTTTCTTCTCTCCCAGTGGCTCAATAGAGTTGTTGGAATGAATAAATAAATGGTGATAGTGTATGCTAATGGGGTACCTCTAAATAACCCTTATCAAGTTATTTTTGGTATCTGCAGCCCGCTGGATAGATTTCCCTTCACTTTCTGTTCTGGAGTTGTTAACAGGAAAATAAGTGGAAATCTCCCCCAAATAAGGAACATTGATCCCCATTGAATAATATATCCTCACCTCTTACTCTGGTAATACCTATAAATGTTGGATTTGTTTGAAATCTAACAGCATATATATGATTGTATTACTTGTGTATGTCTTTTGAACTGTAGATAGTTACATAGTTTCATAGTTACATAGTACTTGAGGTTGAAGAAAGATACAGGTCCATCAAGTTCAGCCTTTGTGTGTCTGCGTGTGATTGTGCATGTGTATGTGTGTACACGAGTCCCCTTGTGACCTTGTCTTTAAGAGTACCTGTACCCCTGTATGTTACGGTCTTGTAACTTACGCTGTAGATGGTGCTGTAGCACAATGTTAGTCTCTATGCTTATACATGCTTATCTATGCTATACAGGAAGTTCTCCCTCTGTGCTGTAGAATGCTGTATTCTGATGTAATATTCTCCTAAGCAAGTAAAACTTAATTCAGCATTCCGCAAGATCTCAGTGCTTCATCTAAACACATAATCAACAGGATTTACCCTTATTTTTTGTCTCAGTTCCAATATGCCCAGTTGGGGCAACAAAAAAAATAATATAATAATACATCAATAATATTCATTAAAATAAATGAATAATAATGGCCAGTGGTCAGTGGAAAAGAATCCCCTTACATTGGTGGTCAGTGGAGAAATGCCCCTTTATATTGATGATCAGTGGGTGAAAAAGTTTCCCTTTACATTGGTGGACAGTGGAAGAATTCTCCTATACTTTGGTAATCAGTGGATATCCCCTTACATTGGTGGACAGTGGACAAAAGCCATTTTATATTGGAGGTCAGTTAAGAAATGCCCCTTTATATTGGTGATCAGTGGAAAAGTGCCCCCTTACAATGGTGGACAGTGAAACAATGCCCCTTTTTATTGGTGACCAGTGGAAAAATGTCCCCTTACACTGGTGGACAGTGGAGGAAGGCCGCTTTATATTGGAGGTCAGTGAAGAAATGCCCCTTTATATTGGTGATCAGTGGAAAAGTGTCCCCTTAGATTAGTGGACAGTGGAGGAAGGCAACTTTATATTGGAGGTCAGTGAAGCAATGCCCTTTTATATTGGTGATCAATAGAAAATTGACTTTGGAGAAATGCCCCTGTACTTTGGTGATCAGTGGAGACCCCTTACAATGGTGGACAGTGGAGAAAGGCCGCTTTATATTGGAGGTCTGTGAGGAAATGCCCCTTTAGATTGGTGATCAGTGGAAAAGTGCCCCTTACATTAGTGGTCAGTGGAGAAATGCCCCTTTATATTGGTGATCAGTGGAAAAGTGTCCCCACACATTGGTGGACAGTGAAGAAATGCCTCCTTACATTGGTGATCAGTGGAGAAGTACCCAGTCTTTATATTGGTGGATATTGGAGAAATTCCCCTTTGCATCAGTGGGAAAAAAGGCCCCCTTGCACTGGTGATCAATGAAAAAGTGACCCCTTACATTAAATATCAGTGGGTAGTCATCGTAGGTGTGAGATCAATTTGTCATTGCTCAAGGAACCTCTAGCCATCTTTGGAGAAACCCTAGGGTTCCTATCACCTACCTGGTGAGAGAGCGATAGTTGAGGAGGCTTCTCTTACTTCTCGCGTCCTACACCCCCTGGAGGTGAGAACAAGGTGTGGAAGGACATCAAGGAGCACGAGCAGGCCCGTCTTTAATATTGATCGGACCCTGGGCAAACATTTTCTTCC